>NW_022205109.1:7500-35076 GCF_008831285.2 Nymphaea colorata
GAGTCGAAGCAATAACAAGAATATTTCTAGTGGAACATCTTTCACAATCCCTGGGGAGATGGTTCACTAATAGACCGAGGGATAAGTAATTCGACTCATTCACATAAAGATCATGAATGTTTGGAATCCATATTATGCAAGGAGACATTGCTTTTGCTAATTCTAATGGAAGGGTGATCTCAAATTGGTCTATTTTCGGCGTCATATACATAGTTAGCACATTCGGCATAGTTAGCAGCTCCGTATCAAGGTCATCATCGTCACGATCATCAATATCGATATCGTCACGATCCTCAATATCGATATCATCAATAAGATAACCTTGATTGTCATCCAGGAACTTGTTCGGAAATACCGTAATGAAGGGAACATAGGAGTTTGTCACTCGGTATTTGACAAAATATGATCGTCCAGTTCCTATAAAACCTATCACTAAAATACCCCTAGAAGGGGGTAGGGCTAAGCGGAGCGAAAAGGGTTTTCCATGAGATGGGAAATGAGAACTATTAGCCCCACACGGGGTTTGTGAATAAGTAATTGTCTGATAATGAGCAAGGAATATCCGTCTTTCTGCTAAACAGGATCTATTGAACTCATAATTCATTAGATACCTTTTTTGAATGTCAACTAAGTATCGTAAGTAAATGGATCCCGGTTGTTCAATCATTTGATAACCAGAGTCATTCTTTGATAAATGATCACTATGAGTCAGACTCAATAGAATTTGATCAATCCTTTTTTCTGTCGTTAAGGTGGAGAACTGAACTAAGAATTCTCTTTCTGCATCATCAATCCAATCACTGTTCGCGACCCAGGATTCTATTTGATCATCAATCCAATCACTGTTCACGTTTTTTCTTATCAATGAATAGATCTCTTTACTTGTACGACTTAGATGTCTCGTATTTCTCGAAAAAGTGATTGAATTGATGGGATTTGGTATGATACTTATGAGATAGATGATATCGATGAGATTGATATTCAAATCTTTCTTCTTAGAACGTATTGATTTGACCCCATAAGTGGGACCACCACTCAATAGCATGTTGCCACCAGAAGCAGAACTCCGTATTTCTTCCAGAGAATCTCCTAATTGTTCCAGAGCAACTAGAAAGAGATTCTTTAACCAGAAAGAATTCAGTTCAGGTGGAGGATACCTATCCAGAAGTTTTCGCAACTCAATCATGTATGATGGAATCATCAAAGATTTGATCTTTTCTAACTCTGTCTGTAACTCACTAGAGACTCGGGAAATAAAGAGAAGATGCGTACGAACGAGATATCCAGCAACAAGAAGAAGGAAAAGGATTGAATAGAGGAACTCCCGAGCATTTGGTGATCTCAGATGTGTCCACTTCAATGGAACGGGTGACTCATTATTTCGATGAATCATTTCTTCGGGCAGAAGAAGATTCTGTAAACACTTACTCGAAATCTCACTTATCAGATTCCATCGTGGAAGAATCGCCCACAATGGAATCTGAAGAATTGACCATGATATATCTGATCCATGCATAATATCATAAAAAAAGGATACAAATTTGTGACTGCTACTTAGTATCGGCAATGGGTCTGAAAAAGTATCTAAAAGGATGAAATTTATATATTTGCACCCTGCCGAAGTAAGGAACCATGGCATATACGTTTGGAACAGATTCCATTTTGAGAGATTTGAAAAAGCACTATCTCGTTGAAAGGCTCTATACATCTGCCGTTTCTCAACGCATTTCTTTAGACAAAGATTCCGTTTTTTTGCGGATGGTAAATCTTTCTCAGAACATGGAGTGTGAATCAAACCCATGTTTGAATTGAAACTGAGATACTGATGCAAGTTCTTCCCTTCTGAATCAGATAGATTCATATCTGAAAGAGGCTGACAATAAGTTGAAAGAGGCTGAGATTTGTACAAGTTATACGTTTCGTCACCACTTTGTGGAAAATCGTTAGGTATGAATATGTCAGATACCTGTGACTCGATTGGTGAAATAGTATCTCTCTCCAAAAAAACATGTTTTTTTTTACCGACGCACAAAGAAAATATCTTGTTGCGGATGAACGAGATATGGAGGAATTGTCCATATGTAAGATCATAATTATCGATACGGGTCTTTTCCGCATAAAAAGGGAATCTTTTGTTAGAATAGAAGCAGAAGTGATGTGGATTATTCAAGAATCGAAGTAGATTTGCTTTATAAAAAGAAGATATCAATGAACTTCT
The DNA here is from genome assembly GCF_008831285.2 of Nymphaea colorata. Lineage (NCBI taxonomy): Eukaryota > Viridiplantae > Streptophyta > Magnoliopsida > Nymphaeales > Nymphaeaceae > Nymphaea > Nymphaea colorata. The sequence goes on from NW_022205109.1 coordinate 9,719, forward strand.
ATGAAATGGTTTCACGGGATTCAGCCAATTGTCCCGATCGTGGGATATCATTGAGAAATAGGAATCGGTGTTATCAAAGAATTTCCTGCGATTATTCCTAGTATGGAGTGAGTCAATCATCCACTTTGGTATCTTATTGAACAAAAATGCTGATATTGTTCCCCCATTGATCAAGAATTTCGATCTTTGGGAAGTATCATGATCATCCAATAAGAAGGGTTTCAATTTATTCAAATGAACGATTTGAACACCTATTGATTCTAACAACTGATTGCAGAGTTGATCATTCGGACCTTTCAATTCATAGATGTGGATCTCGGACCTATGAATGGGGATATTCCCGATACTCACAAAGAAAAAAGTAAGTGACTTAGACAAAAAGAGAAGTGACTTGGACAAAAAGAAATGAAGTGACTTAGACAAATCTTGTTTGTCGATAACCTTGGACCAATCAATCGAATGTTGATTAATACGTAATCGATCGAACACCACTTGAAAACGGTTCTTCTGTTCAGAAACGAAATGCTCCAAATGCTCCTGGAAATTCTTGCTCCCATTGGACCATTTGTATCTATATGCATTAGGATCCCGATTCATGGATCTCTCGGTTCGAGAAATAAGAGGATCGAACCATTTCTTCTGACTCTTTTTCACATTCGATAAATGTTGGTTGATCATATATTTCATTATAGTTATATGATTCAGAGTATCATTTCCTATTTGATCCCTTTGAATTCCATATTCGAAGTTGCGATCGGATCTATTCATTAAAAAGAATCTATTCGATAGATTTCTTATGTACCCATAGGTGCTATATTGGATTTGAATCAGATTTCGGATCAATCTATATTGATTGACTGCCTCCATTATGTTGTTGCTAGCAAATACCACTATTTTGGGTTTTGGATCTTCCAAACCATTCCTGCAGGAGATCCGGACCCATTTTTTTCTGATCCTTCGATAAAAAGATTCATTCTCTTCATCAAAAATATGAGGTAGAACCAATAAAGAGTTCTTTTTCGATTCATCCCTGGAGTTGAATACCTCATTCAAGAATTTTTTTTGATCCAACCCGTAGGAATCAATAGAAAAGGCAAATCCCTTATGATACACCGGATCAGGCTCGGTTATTGATAGAGTGAATAGATCTGCCATTTCTTGAAATCTCTCTTCTGATTCAAAATCGTGGTGCAACGTGTATCTCCCTTTGTTCCGGTCATGGAATAGATGGAATAAATCACAAAATGGGTTTTTGTTCAAGAATGAGATCTTATTAGAACTGTCCATATCCGGTTCATCCTTCGGAACCATATCACATCCCCGATCTGATGAAATAGGATGAATTGAGACGGTATTTTGTAAATACGTAATTATCTTGAATATATCAACCATTTCTTTCTTTTCCGATCGCCTGGAAGGGACAAAAGAAAAAACATCTTGTTGTTTCTTCAACAATTTCTGATCTCTAGTGAACCTCTCAGTAGCATTCGAAACCAGATGAAGTTCTGACCATCTGTCGGAGAAAAAAGAACGAATTGATCTTGTAGGATTCCCAAGAAATTCTTCGATTTTTTCCGGAAACAGATGATTATTCATCTGCTTTTCACGTTCCGTGAATAGCCGGGACATTGAGGAATATCCAGAAGGGTATTTCGGGAATCGATCTGATTCTATCTCTGTTCGTTCCGTTTGAAGAGAGGAAGGATCCCAAAGAATCAATCTTTCTTTTAGTTGCTGAATCTCTGTTTGATTGATCAATGTGTGATATTCCGAATCCTCATTCCTAATGGAATCGAAATGATCTCTGGATTGATCAGAAGATCCTTTCAATTGGCTAGAATCCGTTACTTGAACGAAAATAGATCTTGTGGAATCATATTGAATATTTGACGATACATTCCGTACCTTGCTAAAAAACCGATCCTTGTTTACCAACCACATATTGTCTAACCAAATCAAATTCTCTCTCGATACGTTCCTCAAAAAATCCGATTCGTGCTGATTCTTCCCCCAACTAACGAAGAGATCTTGGTGGAATTGCCACATATGAAATTGAGCACAATTTTGCAAAGAAATATCCCACTTGTTTCTCGAGAAGAGATGGGAAACATGCTCAATATCATTTGATGGAATAGTTGCCTCAGCTCCTTGTTGTTTGAGGAAACCCTCCACTTCAATTGGTCTTTTTTCACGAAAAGCAGACATGAGATAACAAATCAAGTGTTTCGCTAAGATTTCGAATAGCTGTCCCGAATTCAAATTGATTATGTTTCGCTTCTTCCTCGGAGAAACACGATCAAACAATTCCCAACCATGGTCCTTGCGGATCGGATCATCCATATAGGATACAAAAAGAAACTCCAGATATTTGATATCTTTCTCTTTGAATGAGATCTCAATTCCAGCTACTGTTTCATTAGATATCTTACAACTAGAATCCCTCTTTTTTCCGATCCAGTTCCTCCACCACCGCGAACCCCAGTTAGATTCAGGCATGATACACTTTTTAGTTATTGGGAGGACCCAAGTACTCTCTTTCGGATCCATGAAACAACTCTCAGAGATCTTTTTCCCTTTTGGAAGATACAGGAGCGAAACAATCAACCTATTGATATTGGGAGACCAAAAAGATTCTTCCAATGTATCATTTCTGGGTCCAATGGAATTCATAGGTATAGGAAGAAGCCCCATCAAATAGAGATTTTTTCTTTCGACCATATTTCGATTGTTAATACGATATATAAGGACCGCTACTACAAGCAGTACTACACCTTTGATCGTGAAAGTGAAATATCGATTGCTTGTTGAACCCTGTGAATCACGTGAAAGCAGGACACTCCAAGTTTGGGGGCCAAGGAGTTTCACAAAACGTTCTTGGTGGAAAAAAATGTGAGTGAAAGACACCACTGAATCGAATTTGGTCCATGAATCTAAGAAATAGCGAGAATTCTTGATCTCTCTCAATATCTCTCTCAATTCCAAATACAGGATTTGAATTGATGCGTTTCATTGATTTCTCCTAAACGAAAGATTATATTTCAATTGAAATCCACTTACACAAAGACAGCCCCCGTTGATGACGAGTCTCGCGAAGCATCCATGGCTGAATGGTTAAAGCGCCCAACTCATAATTGGCAACTTCGTAGGTTCAATTCCTGCTGGATGCACGCGATTGGAACGTTCAATATAGAATTGGCTCCGTATCAACGGAATCTCATCATCCATAGATAACTAATTGGTATATTCATACTATAAGATAGATAGAAACGGTAGAAACGGTAAGAATTCTAATTCTTATAGATACTGGAACTCATAGGGAAGAAAATGGATTTATGGATGGATCAAATATGCAGTATTTACAGAAAAAAGTATTCGGTTATGGGGAACAATCAATATACTTCTAATGTCGAATCAGGATCAACTAGGACAGAAATAAAGCATTGGATCGAACTCTTCTTTGGTGTCAAGGTAGTAGCTATGAATAGCCATCGACTCCCGGGAAAGGGTAGAAGAATGGGACCTATTATGCGACATACAATGCATTACAGACGTATGATCATTAGCTTCAACCGGGTTATTCTATTCCACTCTTATAGAGAAAAGAATTAAATAAAAAAAATAATACTTAAACATGGCCATACATTTATACAAAACTTCTACCCTAGCACACGCAAGGAGCCGTAGACAGTCAAGCGAAATCCAATCCACGAACAAATTTGATCTATGGACAGCATCGTTGTGGTAAAGGTCGTAATGCCAGAGGAATCATTACCGCAAGGCATAGAGGGGGAGGTCATAAGCGTCTATACCGTAAAATCGATTTTCGACGGAATGCAAAAGACATATCTGGTAGAATCGTAACCATAGAATACGACCCTAATCGAAATGCATACATTTGTCTATACACTATGGGGATGGTGAGAAGAGATATATTTTACATCCCAGAGGGGCTATAATTGGAGATACCATTGTTTCTGGTACAGAAGTTCCTATATCAATGGGGAAATGCCTACCTTTGAGTGCGGTTTGAACTATTGATTTACGTAATTGGAAGTAACCAATTAGGTTTACGACAAAACCTAGAAATCGATCACTGATCCAATTTGAGTACCTCTACGGGATAGACCTCAACAGAAACTGAAGAGTAACGGCAGCAGGTGATTGAGTTCAGTGGTTCCTCATATAAAATTATTGACTCTAGAGATATGGTAATATGGAGAAGACAAAATTGTTTGAAGCACGGATAGAACCGGAAGCGCCCCTTGTTTCAAAGAGAGGAGGATGGGTTATTCACATTTCATTTGATGGTCAGAGGCGAATTGAAAGCTAAGCAGTGGTAATTCTAAAGATCCCCGGGGGAAAAATAGAGATGTCTCCTACGTTACCCGTAATATGTGGAATGGAAGTATCGACGTAATTTCATAGAGTCATTCGGTCTGAGTGCTACATGAAGAACATAAGCCAGATGACGGAATGGGGAGACCTAGGATGTAGAAGATCGTAGCATGAGTGATTCGGCAGATTTGGATTCCTATATATCCACTCATGTGGTACTTCATCATACGATTCATATAAGATCCATCTGTTAGATATCATCATCTACATCCAGAAAGCCGTATGCTTTGGAAGAAGCTTGTACAGTTTGGGAAGGGGTTTTGATTGATCAAAAAGAAGAATCTACTTCAACCGATATGCCCTTAGGCACGGCCATACATAACATAGAAATAACACTTGGAAAGGGTGGACAATTAGCTAGAGCAGCAGGTGCTGTAGCGAAACTGATTGCAAAAGAGGGTAAATCGGCCACATTAAGATTACCATCTGGAGAGGTTCGTTTGATATCCAAAAACTGCTCAGCAACAGTCGGACAAGTGGGTAATGTCGGGGCGAACCAGAAAGTTTGGGTAGAGCCGGATCTAAATGTTGGCTAGGTAAGCGTCCTGTAGTAGAGGAGTAGTTATGAACCCTGTAGACCATCCCCATGGAGGTGGTGAAGGGAGGGCCCGATTGGTAGAAAAAAACCCACAACTCCTTGGGGTTATCCCGCGCTTGGAAGAAGGAGTAGGAAAAGGAATAAATATAGTGATATTTTTATTCTTCGTCGCCGTAAATAGAAAGAGAAAGAAAAAATAATGAATGATGTAAATTAAATCAAATTGGTTTTTTCGTCTTCACAAATGAAAAAATGAAAAGAAGGGGGAGTAATCACTTGTGGCCCGTTCATCTAAAAAAATCCTTTTGTGGCTAATCACTTATTAAGTAAAATTGAGAAGCTCAACAAGGCAGAGGAAAGAAGTATAATAGTAACTTGGTCCCGAGCATCGACCATTATATTTGCAATGGTCGGTCATACAATTGCTGTTCATAACGGAAAGGAGCATTTACCTATTTATATAACGGAGCGTATGGTGGGTCACAAATTGGGAGAATTCGCGCCTACTCTGACTTTCCGGGGACACGCGAGAAACGATAATAGATCTCGGCGATAATGATAATATTAATATAGTTAATGTATTAATGTAATCAAAAGTTAAATAAGTGCTCTCATGATTTATTCTTATTTTTATTGGTGTGTGTGAGGTAAAACCCTATGACTATGATAAAGAAGACCTCGGGTACAGAAATACGAGCTTTAGCTCGACATATAGGTATGTCTGCTCAAAAGCACGAAGGGTAATTGATCAAATTCGCGGTTGCTCCTATGAGCAACACTTATGATACTGGAACTCATGCCTTATCGAGCATGTTACCCCATTTTCAAATTAGTTTATTCCGCAGCAGCAAATGCTAGTCACAATAGGGGTTTGAAAGAAGCTGATTTATTTATTAGTAAAGCCGAAGTCAACGAAGGTGTTATCGTCAAAAGGTTAAAACCGCGAGCTCGGGGACGTAGTTACCCAATAAAAAGACCCACCTGTCATATAACTATTGTATTGAGCGAAGACCTAACTTCAATTTAAAAATATTTGATTTTCAAAACATGACTTTTAGTTTAGAAAGAGAATATTGGTAGGTAGATATGGGACAGAAAATAATCCACTTGGTTTCAGACTTGGTACAACCCAAAGTCATCGTTCCTTTTGGTTCGCACAACCAAAAATTATTCCAAAGGTCTCCAGGAAGATGAAAAAATACGGGATTGTATCAAGAATTATGTACAAAAACATATGAGAATATCCTCAGGTTTTGAAGGAATTGCACGTATAGATATTAAAAAAAGAATCGATTTGATCCAAGTCATAATTCATATTGGATTCGCCAATATGTTAATAGAGGGTCGAGCCCGAGGAATCGAAGAATTACAGACTAATGTACAAAAAAGCTTTCATTCTGTGAACCGAAGACTCAACATTGCTATCGCAAGAGTTGCAAGACCTTACGGGCAACCTAATATTCTTGCAGAATATATCGCTCTGCAATTAAAGAATAGAGTTTCCTTTAGAAAGGCAATGAAAAAGCTATTGAATTAGCTGAACAAGCGGATGCAAAGGGAATTCAGGTACAAATTGCAGGACGTCTCAATGGAAACGAAATTGCCCGCGTTGAATGGATTAGAGAAGGTAGGGTTCCCCTACAGACCATTCGAGTGAAAATTGATTATTGTTCCTATCCAGTTCGAACTATCTATGGAGTATTAGGGATAAAAATTTGGATATTTTTGGATGAAGAGTAATGGCTCCTTTTCTTGCGATTCTATTCATGGATACTTATCCATGGACAGGGCAAAAAACTCAATTTAGTTTAGGTCTTTTCCGTTTAGTCAAAACGGATCAATTATATATGTTTGAATAACAATTCGATTTACCACTTTGATATGATAGAATTGCTATGCTTAGTGTGTGACTCGTTGGGACTAAAGAAAGAATTGGACCCTACCTAATATAAATATAAATTAATAACCAGCTCATTGCTTCGTATTCTCAGATCCAAGGAATCGGTCATTATATGAGATAATAATCATATATTTGTAGCAACTGAAATCCTTTTTCAATAAAGTAAAAATGAATCTTGATTGATTGTGTAAGTTGTGAAACCAAAATAGAGGGATGCGGATGAATGGAAGGATGAGAGAAAGAGAGAAGGGGAAAAGAATGATATATTATTCCAATATGTATGGTCTATGAATCATCTTAGAAAGGGCAATGTGATAAGGCATCATATACTATAATATAATTCAATTCATCTATAATTGAGATAGATTTCAAAAAATAAAGAGCATTGAGTCGATAGAGACTGAGGAGATTGACTCAGGGACAGATTAAATTAGAAGCTCCATTGCAGAATTCAGACCTCGACATTAATGGAGGAGAAGCTATGGGAACGACGGAACCTGTGACTGCGGAGGATTCGATTGAAAACGAATCCTAATGATTCACTGGACGGGATGGCGGAACGCGCCGGGAACGAACTGATTTCTTCGAAGAGGTTATGGAGCGACCCTACGAATAAAGCAGATAAATATAAAGAGTAAATATTCGCCCGCGAAATTTCATCCATTAAATAATCCTAATATTATTTATTGTTTATTTATCGTTTCATTCGCGAGGAGCTGGATGAGAAGAAACTCTCATGTCCGGTTCTGTAGTAGAGATGGAATTGAGACACTACCATCAACTATAACCCCAAAAGAACCAGGTTTCGTAAACAACATAGAGGAAGAATGAAAGGAGTATCTTATCGGGGCAATCGTATTTGTTTCGGTAAATATGCGCTTCAGGCACTTGAACCCGCTTGGATCACATCTAGACAAATAGAAGCAGGGCGCCGCGCAATGACACGATATGCCCGTCGTGGCGGAAAAATATGGGTACGTATATTCCCCGACAAACCCGTTACACTAAGACCCGCGGAAACACGTATGGGTTCGGGGAAGGGATCTCCTGAATATTGGGTATCCGTCGTTAAACCGGATCGAATACTTTATGAAATGGGCGGAGTATCAGAAACCGTAGCCAGAGCCGCTATGGAAATAGCGGCGCGCAAATGCCTATACGAACAAAATTCGTTATTGCGGAATAGGGATATCGGACCAAAGGGATATTTATGAATGATGAAAAATATAATCTATAATCGCTGGTTTACTTATTTCTGGACAGAAAATTTTCTTTTCCCCCTCGCCTCTTGCATTGAAAGAACTCAAATAAAAGAAAGATGATTCAACCTCAGACCTTTTTGAATGTAGCGGACAACAGCGGAGCTCGAAAATTGATGTGTATTCGAATCATAGGAGCTAGTAATTACCGATATGCTCATATCGGTGACGTTATTGTTGCTGTAATCAAAGAAGCAGTGCCAAATATGCCCCTGGAAAGATCAGAAGTAATCAGAGCTGTAATTGTACGTACATGTAAAGAACTCAAGCGCGACAACGGTATGATAATCCGGTATGATGACAATGCAGCAGTTGTCATTGATCAAGAAGGAAATCCAAAAGGCACCCGAGTTTTTGGTTCGATTGCTCGTGAATTGAGACAGTTAAATTTCACTAAGATAGTCTCATTAGCTCCCGAAGTATTATAAATAATGAACGCTAGTAGACGAGACAATGGGTAGTAGGGTCTTTGAAATGGATAAATTAGTAGATTATGTCTCAGGCATATACCTTTAATGAAAAATAAAAAAAGAAACATGTTGATTATATCAAAGCAAAAAAAAATGATAGTTCGTCATGGGTAGAGACACTATTGCCGATATAATAACTTATATAAGAAATGCTGACATGGATAAAAAGGAACAGTTCGAATACCATCCACTAATATTACCGAAAACATTGTGAAAATACTTCTACGAGAGGGTTTTATCGAAAATGTTAGGAAGCACCGGGAAAACAACAAGGATTTCTTGGTTTTAACCCTACGACATAGAAGAAATAGGAAAAGAGCACATAGAAATATTTTAAAGCGTATCAGCAGACCAGGTCTGCGAATCTATTCCAACTCTCAACGAATTCCTAGGATTTCAGGCGGGATAGGGGTTGTAATTCTTTCTACTTCTAGGGGTATAATGACAGATCGAGAAGCTCGACTAGAAAGAATTGGAGGAGAAATTTTGTTTTATATATGGTGAGGTGATCATCTGGTATACGAATTTGATACGTAACTTCCTATTTATGAAAAAGAGAGTAGAGGTGGGTTGTCTATGTCACTCCTCCTACATTAGTTAATACTTCAAGGAGGTTACCTGGAATGAAAGAACAAAAATTGATCCATGAAGGTTTAATTACTGAATCACTTCCCAATGGCATGTTCTGGGTTCGCTTAGATAACGAAGACCTGGTTCTAGGTTATGTTTCAGGGCGGATACGACGTAGTTTTATACGAATACTACCAGGAGATAGAGTAAAAATAGAAGTCAGCCGTTATGATTCAACAAGGGGACGTATAATTTATAGACTTCGCAATAAAGATTCAAACGATTAGGTATTTAAATTTTCATGGGGATAAATTTTAAGGCTCAAACACTAACTTAAGGTGAATTAAGAAAAGAGACTTATTTTCTTTCAAAGAGTAGATTCGGAATTAAGGAACAACAATATGAAATAAGAGCTTCTGTTCGTAAGATTTGTGAAAATGTCGACTGATCCGTAGGCGAGGACGAATTATAGTAATTTGTTCTAATCCGAAACATAAACAGAGACAGGGATAATATTTATAAAAAAAAAGAACTTCACTTTCTAAGAGACCTAATGTACAAATAAATAAAGAATTTGTTTTCACATGAAATGGATATATCCGTATATCTCTGACTCATATTTATGAGATGGCAAATAGAATATGACAAAACCTATACCAAGAATTGGTTCACGTAGAAATAGCCGTATTAGTTCACGTAAGAGTGGGTGTAGAACACCAATAGGAGTTATTCATGTTCAAGCGAGTTTCAACAATACTATTGTTACTGTTACAGACCCACAAGGTCGGGTCGTTTCTTGGTCTTCTGCGGGTACCTGTGGATTCAAGGGCACAAGAAGGGTACCCCATTTGCTGCTCAAACCGCAGCAGGAAATGCTATTCGTGCGGTAGTAGACCAGGGTATGCAACGAGCAGAAGTCATGATAAAGGGTCCCGGTCTCGGGAGAGATGCAGCATTACGAGCGATTCGTAGAAGTGGTATACTATTAAATTTTGTACGTGACGTAACCCCTATGCCGCATAATGGATGTAGACCGCCAAAAAAAAGGCGCGTTTAGAATAAAAATGGAAAAGATTCCAATCCAAGAGAATAAATAATTAAATGATCTCATCAAATAATATTATATTAGTATGGTTCGGGAGGAAGTACCAGTATCCACTCGGACGCTACAGTGGAAGTGTGTTGAATCAAGAGCAGACAGCAAACGCCTTTATTATGGTCGTTTCGTTTTATCCCCACTTATGAAGGGTCAAGCCGATACAATCGGTATCGCGATGCGAAGGGCTTTACTTGGAGAACTAGAAGGAACATGTATTACGCGCGCAAAATCTGATAAGGTACCACATGAATATTCTACGATAGTAGGTATTGAAGAATCAGTCCATGAAATTTTAATGAATTTGAAAAAAATTGTATTTAGAAGTGATCTGTACGGAACTCTCGACGCATCTATCTATGTCAGGGGCCCTAGACACGTAACTGCTCAAGATATCATCTCACCACCTTCTGTAGAAATAGTTGATACTACACAGCATATAGCTGTCCTAACGGAACCGGTTGATTTGTGCATTGAATTAAAAATTGAGAGGGGTCGTGGATATTGTACGAGAACCCCAAATAACTATCAGACGGAAGCTATCCTATAGATGCTGTATCCATGCCTGTTCGAAATGCGAATCATAGTATTCATTCTTATGGGAATGGGAATGAGAAACAAGAGATACTTTTTCTTGAAATATGGACGAATGGAAGTTTAACTCCTAAGGAAGCGCTTTATGAAGCTTCTCGTAATTTGATCGATTTATTTATTCCTTTTTTACATGCGGAGGAACAGGACATAAATAGAAATATGGAGGACAATCAAAAAAGGGCTAGTGTGCCCTTTTTTACCTTTGATGATGGATTGGATAATATGAAAAGAGAAATCATATTGAAACGTATTTTATTGATCAATTAGAATTGCCTCCTAGGACTTATAACTGTCTCAAAAGGTCTAATATACATACATTGCTGGACCTTTTGAGTAAAAGTCAAGAAGATCTTATGAGAATTGAGCATTTTCGCGTAGAAGACGTAAACAATATTCGACATTCTACAGAAGGGTTTCACAATCGACTTGCTTAAAAATTCAACTCAGTTTGAATCCCGTTGAAATTTTTTTTTTCATTTCGAATGAAAGCACGAAATGAAAAAATTATAATGAAAGACTATTTATTAACTAGAAAATAATGAAATAAAATTTCTATTATTTTCTTATCTTTATCTTATTTCTTATTTTTATAACTAAACTAACTATAAAATTATACTATAATTATTCTTCCTATATATTACAAATTATTATTCAATTCGAATTGAATAATAATTTGTAATATATAATCAATATACACACTAAAATATACACACTAACGAAAAAGAAGAAACAAAACAAAGTCTGTTTTGAATCTTCAGCATAGTCTGTATTCGTGGATTCTTCAGATAGATCTATAATCAAATGAAAGAGATGTATCTAGGAGGATAAACTTTGAAGTATGCCTAACTAGATACATACGTAATATCCCGCCTTACCTTAGTATTTCAAGATCTATTTTAATTTGAAAAGACCTAAAGTTAGAGACTTATCAATAGGTAATGTTGCTCCAATACCTAACCAAAGGGCTACTGCCGTACCAATCAAAAAGACTGTTGTAGCTACTGGGCGACGGAATGGATTTTGGAATTTATTAACATTTTCCAAAAAGGGTACTGTCAATAATCCCGCTGGTACCGAAACCATTAAAAGAACACCCAATAACTTATTGGGTACTGTACGGAGTATTTGAAATACGGGAAAGAAGTACCATTCGGGTAATATTTCCAAAGGAGTTGCAAATGGATCTGCCGGTTCACCAATCATTGATGGCTCTAGAACCGCTAGACCTACGTTACATGCAATAGTACCTAGAATTACTACGGGAAAATATATAAAAGATCATTAGGCCATGCCGGTTCCCCATAATAATTATGTCCCATCCCTTAGCCAATTTTGCTCTTAATACAGGATCATTCAAGTCGGGTTTCTTTGTTATTGGGATAGGTGAATTCTTATGGATCCATCCCCCGAAAGAACCGGACATGATGATTTTTCATCATCCAGCTCGAGCAATAATCAAAGGAATGAAATGGATTCATATAAAATCCATATGCCATCCAGGAACTATGTTCGTACAAATAAATGCTCAATACCCAAGTAGGCTTACATCGATCATGATCAAATGCTTTTTGGATTGTCTCATACCTTGTAATTGATGCACAATATTGTTTTTTAGAGTCTTCTTACGTACAAAGGATTTACTTGTTACTAATAAAGTCTAGCCTCGATTCTTCCTTAGATCCCGTGTTTCACTCCGATAGTATCATAGATCGGGGTCGATGCAGGGGAAATGAATGCATTCCCTACTATAAGTTAAATAAATGGAAGTGGAATAGATAGAACATAATCTGGATCATGCCACATCACTTATTCTACTAGATCTTACGAAGCCTATTCATGCATGACATGATTCGGGTCTGATCATAGAAAAGATTCTCCTCAAAGGAACCAGCCTATCCTCTTGCTCCGCAGGGGGGCGGCGGTTGGAACAGAGACACATTTGTTTATGAATTCCAATGTGGCAGATAATATATCTGCATGGACCAATCAATAGTTCAAGTCACACACTCCCATAATCCATCCTCTCCTCCGAGAATCCACTTCAACTGTTCGTATCAAATAAAAATACTTCGTGGTTGAAGGGAAATATCCAAATAACATGTCTTATTCTTTTCAATAATCCATATTTATAGCAATGAAATACAAATACTATTTTTTTTGTTCCTACCCAAACAATATATTATATGATCTATTACAAATACCTATGCTCTGTCTTCTCTATAAAGGACCTGAAATACCTTGCTTACGTATCATTGAAAAGTGCATTAACATAAATACGGCGGTAAGAAGAGGTAATACAAAAGTGTGTAAACTATAAAAGCGGGTCAAAGTGGATTGACCCACGCTAGCACTTCCGCGTAATAACTCTACCAAGGGCGATCCCACTATAGGGATAGCCTCAGGTACACCAGTTACAATTTTGACTGCCCAATACCCAATTTGGTCCCAAGGTAAAGAATAACCAGTTACCCCAAAGGATGCAGTCAACACAGCCAGAACTACACCCGTAACCCAAGTCAATTCACGTGGTTTCTTAAAACCACCTGTGAGATAAACACGAAATACGTGCAGGATCATCATTAGAACCATCATACTTGCTGACCATCGATGAACTGATCGGATTAACCAACCGAAGTTGGCTTCAGTCATTATGTATTGAACAGAGGCAAAAGCTTCTGTGACGGTCGGGCGATAGTAAAAAGTCATAGCAAAACCCGTAGCTACTTGTACTAAAAAGCAAGTAAGTGTGATCCCTCCTAGACAATGAAATATATTGACATGAGGAGGAACATATTTACTAGTTATATCATCTGCAATCGCTTGAATCTCGAGACGCTCCTCGAACCAATCATATACTTTATTGAGATAGGTGAACCGAAGGCGAAGGGACTCCCCCTCTAAGAACCGTATATGAGAATTTCGTCTCGTACGGCTCAAGCGAAAACACCCCAATACTGGTTCTGGTTGCAACGTGCAATAGAAAGAAAGATTTGAAACCTTTTAGAGACTTCACTTGATTCAATCTTTCCAGATAAAATGAGGGAACCAAACTCTAAATCTCTTCTTTGTGATGATAGCGCCAAAATATCAAGTTGGCTCATCCTATGTTGATTGTTACAGGCCTTTTGAATGTTCTCTTACCCTATTTTATTTTTGTTTATACGTAATACATACGAATTTACTATTGATAGGAATTATCTTGTTGAGACCCTATGAATCAATTGAAACCTCAGATTCCTACTAGAACCACGATGATTCAACAAAGAACAAAACAGAACCAAAGAGTTCTCTGAGTAGGAACCCTTTCGTTTGATCATCACTTCACTTATTCAATGAACAGATATAATAACTAAGAATCCATAGAAATATTTGTCCTGTCCTCGCTCAGCTCAAACTAAGCATGATTCTGAAGGAAAAAGGTGGTTCGATTTCTGAAACGCCTCATTGAAAAGTTAATTGAAAAAATAATAGTAGTTGGAGGCCGGTCACGAGGTATGAATAGTAGGTATGAATCATAGTTTAAATAGTTCTTAATCTATTCCATATAGTCCGTGCTCCAGATACTAGACTGACTATCTGACGGGCTAGAACCATCTCTCTCGATGAGATGACAGACTTATTCTCTGTACTATCAATAGGTATAACAAGTCACACACTCATATTCCGGAAATACCGAAACAAAAGAATTCCGCGGTCGAACTACCAAACAGAATGAGATGACCTAGAAATCCGAATCCTAAGTGATTCTTTTTTTTATTGAAAGTTAGGACTTATCCGTTCTTCTGGACCTAACTTAATGAAATACCATCCAGTAAAACGGAAGAATTATAAATCTCCAAAATAATAGATAGGAATACTGCAAATAGAGCCATTGCGACACCCATAAGGGGTGTAGTTCCCCATCCAGGGGCTACTTTACCATATTCCGAATTCAATGGTTTTAATAAATCGCCTACAATAGTCCGTCTTGGCCCAGATCTGGAACTACCCTCAATGGTTTGTGTAGCCATAAATCCTATTCCGTGCATTGTTTGAGATCTGTTGACTTTGTATACGATTCCGTTGTAAATAAACTATCTTATCGTAGATCCATCGTGGTCTTGAAATCACTTAATAATGGAAACTGCAACTCTAGTCGCCATCTTCATATCTGGTTTACTTGTAAGCTTTACGGGGTATGCCTTATATACCGCCTTTGGGCAACCCTCTCAACAACTAAGAGATCCATTTGAGGAACACGGGGACTAGTTGAAATGATGACCCTCCTCATCGGAGGGTCATCATTTCAATTGAGATAATGAAAAATCATTTCATCTTTTTATTTGGAACCTTAGGCGGTTCTCGAAAAAAGATAGCAAAAATATTATCCCCAGAGTCGAGACCAACAGGAATGTATAAACCAATGCTTCCATAGATTCGATCGTGTTTTACAATTATAGCTTCCATACCTGTTCATTTGGGATCATTTCCCAGACAAGTAAAGGTCAAGAGTAATAGGTGATGATTCGAATTAATATTTCTCCAGTACCCTATATGAAACATAGGCTAGACATATGAAAGAATGTTGTATCAGACTACTTGTCTCCTTGTAGTTGGATCCCCCAGTTTTTGGAAGGTTCCAAATTCCACTTGAGCATCTAAATCTGGGTCGATACCAGCAAAAACATCTCTGAACAAGGTTCTAGCACCATGCCAAATGTGGCCGAAAAGAAAAGCAAAGCAAACGAAGCATGTCCAAAAGTGAACCAACCCTTGGACTACTACGAAAAACACCATCGGATTTCAAAGTAGCGCGATCCAATTCAAAAATTTCACCCAATTGGGCACGTCTAGCATATTTTTTCACAGTAGCAGGATCATTATAACTGACTCCATCGAGTTCACCACCATAGAACTCAACAGTTACACCCACTTGTTCGACACTATACTTGGATTCTGCCCTTCTAAAAGGAACATCGGCTCTCACAATTCCGTCTCCATCTACCAAACTACCGGAAATGTTTCAAAGAAGGTAGGCATACGACGTACAAAAAGTTCATGCCCCTCTTTATCTCTAAAGACAGGGTGTCCTAACCACCCAACAGCTATTCCATCCCCGTTGTCCATTGAGCCGGCTCTGAACAATCCTCCTTTCGCCGGATTATTACCGATATAATCATAAAAAGCTAGTTTATCGGGAATTTTAGACCAAGATTCCGATAAACTCAGATTTTCAGCTAGCCCGGCGTTAACTCTTCGATATATTTCTTGCTGGAAATATCCCTGATCCCACTGATAACGAGTAGGACCAAATAATTCGATCGGAGTAGTCGCTGAACCATACCACATAGTTCCAGCAACAACGAAAGCTGCAAAAAACACAGCAGCGATACTACTGGAAAGCACAGTTTCAATATTGCCCATACGTAATGCTTTGTATAGACGTTGGGGCGGGCGAACACTAAGATGGAATAGACCCGCTAATATTCCCAAGGTGCCCGCTGCAATATGATGAGAAGCTATCCCCCCGGAACAAAAGGATCAAAACCTCCGCGCCCCATGAAGGACTTACAGGTTGCACTTTTCCGGTTAGCCCATAAGGATCAGACACCCATATTCCAGGGCCATACAAACCTGTTACATGAAATGCACCAAACCCAAAGCAAGCCACCCCAGATAAAAATAAATGAATTCCAAAGATCTTGGGCAAATCCAAAGAGGGTTTTCCCGTACGTTCATCACAGAATATTTCTAGATCCCAATACACCCAATGCCAGATAGCTGCCAAGAAGCACAAGCCAGAAAACACAATGTGTGCCCCGGCAACACCTTCGTAACTCCAAATACCCGGATTGGTTACAGTTCCTCCTGTAATACTCCAACCGCCCCATGAATTGGTTATTCCTAAACGAGTCATGAAGGGTATAACGAACATACCTTGTCGCCACATTGGATCAAGAACGGGATCAGAGGGATCAAAAACAGCTAATTCGTATAGAGCCATAGAACCGGCCCAACCAGAAACTAGAGCTGTATGCATTATATGGACAGAAAGCAAGCGACCAGGATCATTCAATACGACAGTATGAACACGATACCAAGGCAAACCCATGGAAATACCCTTCATCAAAGAAAAATAGACACTATGTAACTTTGTCACATTGGAAAAGACTATGCTATGGACCTCATTCAGTGATTATCTCGGTGCAAGGGTTCACATTTATTACGTGCCGCAGGTGATAGTATAATGGAACAATTCCGTTCTGTTCGCAGGAACAAAGAGAAGCAGATTATTTTATACCCGATAAGTACCAATACGCAATGGGGGGATTGGTCCCATTTTTTTAAGTGAATCCATTAGATCTTGTTCATCATTCGAAGGATCCGCTCCGTCCCTAAGAATTTTCTTTTTTTCATTCTGTCTTCCTACATGAGTCTTCCAATCTATGTATAAAATATGATAAACAAAATATTATGAGGACAATAAACCCATTGTTACGTTTCCACATCAAAGTGAAGTATAGTACTTAACCCCGTTTTCTTTAATGTAATGCCCATTGGTGTTCCAAAAGTCCCTTTCGGAGTCCTGGAGAGGAAGATGCAGTTTGGGTTGACATATAGTGCGACTTGTCGGACATATTGGGTCATATGGGATTTCCCCGTTCTCTCCCCTGATCGAGATATACTCTCTTTCGCCTAAGAAAGATTGATTGAATCATCAAATCAATTCAATAATTCGGAGCGTGAAATGTGCAAATGGATCAATTCGTTTGAAAGATAAATATTATCTTATCAATTAGAATAATCTATGGTTGACTTGGAACAATAAATGAAGTATCCAGGCTCCGTTCAGAAAATACCAAATGGGTAATATTGATTACAACTTCTATCATCTATCAGAAATAAGACCATAGGAGTGATCTCAAACCACTAATAAATATAAATGTGATGAATACATCGAATACTTGGTTGGTGGAAGGCATAAAAAAGTCGTAAGAAAAAAATAAGTGGTACTGGGGTCATTTGTCCTATATGTGCAAATGGAATTCGGGCGAATCTTTACCCGGAGTAGAGCATAAACCTAAAATAAGTGAGAGGCCCATTCAGGAACAAGAAATGGCATCGCGATTTGGATCTCGATGAAACAATACATCAATCAAAAGAATACATCAATAAAAAGATGTTCAGTGAATTCTTTTTTGTAGGTTAGGAGGGCAAACCAAAACTAATTTTGTGGAAAATGCAAATGAAAATAAACCCCTTCGTCAGGAAACGCCTAAACTCAAAAAGAATAGGTCTGGAATCGACACATTGATTATTTTTTTTCGAACTTTTTTGAACCGTATGTATCGAAAGGTGCGTGTACGGTTCTGCGGGATACAATTTTCCTAATCAACCGACTTCATCGAGAAAGATTACTTTTTTTAGGCCAAGGCGTTGATAGCGAGATCTCGAATCAACTTGTTGGTCTCATGGTATATCTCAGTATGGAAGATAATACCAGGATCTCTATTTGTTTATAAATTCTCCCGGCGGATGGGTAATACCGGGAATAGCTATTTATGATGCTATGCAAATTGTTCCACCAGACGTACATACAATATGCATGGGATTAGCCGCTTCGATGGGATCTTTCATCCTGGTCGGAGGAGAATTTACCAAACGTCTAGCATTCCCTCACGCTCGGCGCCAATGAGTTTTATTTGACTTGAAGAAAAATAAGACTATGCCTTCGCCATATGGAATATAAGTAATAATAGCATGGCACGTTTAGTTCGATATGAGCAAATCATTATTGCTTCTTCATAACATGATTATGTATCGAGATAGTAGTATGAAACAAAAGGTTAGTCCCGATTTGATCTTATTCCTATGTTATTTATCGGGGGTCCATTTCAGCGTCACAAACAACCCCTTTTCCTTACACAACATGAGTCTGAATATTTCTAAGCATGAAAAGAAAGGGATCATTTTCCTTATCATTTTTCTTATTTAATCAGACTCAGACCAGAAAGAAACTTTGGGATGCTGAATCATAGAAGAGAGATGAATATATTATCTAAAGCAACGGAACCATCATAGTATTTTTTGTTCCTACGAGGAGAAGGGTGGTAAATGGATCATCCAACGATTTGGATCTGATAGATCTATTTGTCTCTTTCTTTGATGTAAGAGAAGAGTAGATTCCATTGCGGAGCCGTATGCAATGTGCAAAAATTGCCTGTACGGTTTTCTATCTTTTTTATTTTTATTTATTCTTTTCGCTCCATTTTGCGAGATAGAGGAATCGTTCATTATGACATATTATAATCAGGGTTATGATCCACCAACCTGCTAGTTCTTTTTATGAGCACAGCAGGAGATTTATCCTGGAAGCGGAAGAACTGTTGAAACTTCGCGAAATACTAACAAGAGTTTATGTACAAAGAACGGGCAACCTTTATGGGTTGTATCTGAAGACATGGAAAGGGATGTTTTTATGTCAGCAACAGAAGCCCAAGCTCATGGCATTGTTGATCTTGTAGCAGTCGAAAATAGCGCGGATTTTGTGTAAATCGGTAATTCTACTTCGAACCATGGTTCGAAGTAGAATCTTCAACTCAAATGAAAGTAATTCATAATCATCAGGTTAGGATCGATCTAAACCAACCGATTCTATATACGATTCAGCATGCCAACTATTAAACAACTTATTAGAAACACAAGACAGCCAATGAGAAATGTCACGAAATCTCCTGTCTTCGAGGATGCCCTCAGCGTAGAGGAACATGTACTAGGGTGTATGTGTGACTCGTTCAGATCATGAACTGTGACCTAAACTAAACCATTTTTCCAGTATCAATGACCAGTGCCAATGAAAATGAATGGGGTAGAATGGAAGAACTACATTTTTAAAAAAGATCTAATCTATCATATACCTCTATTGTGTATGGAATTTATGGTTTCCATTGGTGCAAATCCAATCGCCTTGATTGAATTTGGGATGAAAAGCGATTCCTCATTGGTAGCGAATGGTATCCATTAAGCGGGAAATATATTTAAAAGCATAAAGTTATATTGGTGCTCTTACTTATGAAAGAACGGACTGATAGGGTCAGCTACCTAGCCAACCTTCATAATAAATACCGTCACTGTATGGATAGATCTCGTTGTGAAAAGACCTATTACTGGCTAATTCATGGGTAGAGCCAAATGGTGTGAACTGTACAAGTTACCAATAACATTGATTAAATGAGGGAAAGGGCTCCGGTGTATAGATAGACCTCGCCGTTTAAGAAGTAACCATAGAAACGATGGAACCCACTATTTATTCATGGGAAATGAACTGCCTGTAAGAAATAACAAATCGTGGTTGGGAAGGTTATAGTAGCAAAAGAAAGCCATCGGAATTTTATTTATACACCGGAAGAATCCGTTTGCTTAGACCAAGAGAAGGAAAAAGAATGACTGAAAGAAAAGAAATGAAAATCAATTAGTTATTCATGAAAATCTTATTCATCAAAGTCCCATTTTAAACTATGACAAGAGTTAGACGTGGATATATTGCGCGGAGGCGTCGAAGGAAATTCGTTTATTTGCATCAAGCTTTCGAGGAGCTCATTCAAGACTTACTCGAACTGCTACTCAACAGAAAATAAGGGCTTTGGTTTCCAGCCATAGGGTAGAGGAAGGCAAAAGCGAGATTTTCGTCGTTTGTGGATCACTCGATAAATGCAGTAACCCGCGAGAATGGGGTACCCTATAGTCGATTAATACACGATCTGCGCAAGAAGCAGCTCCTTCTTAATCGTAAAATACTTGCACAAATAGCTATATCAAATAGGATTGCCTTTACATGATTTCCAATGATATCCTTAAATAAGGAGATTGATCGGGAGGAGTCCGACGGAATAATTGAAATGAAACAGAGTTCCCGGAGAATGACCCCGGGAAGGTAGAGTCAAATAGCAATGTAAAGGAAAATAAAATGTAGTAGGAATGAACGAACCCATTTCAATAAAGAAATGGGTCTTCTTCCCCATTCTTTCTTTTTTCTTCCGACACGACAATTGAATATGAGCTCCGGATCTTACGAACAAAGTATCACATCAATTTGAGTTATGATTTGAGTTCTGATTCGATTGAAGAGTGGTCCTATTTCTATTTTTTTCTGGTTCTAGTGCCGGTAGTTCTAGAAATCGACTCGGCTCTCTCAAATTGTTTCTCATTATTAAGAAAAGGTAACAAAGATAAAATACGAGCTTGTTTATAGCAATAGTAATTAATCGTTGTTGTTTCAAGGTCAATCTATTCACTCGCCTAGGTAATATTTTTCCTTGTTCACTAATAAATCGACTAATTAAACTCATGTTTCTATAATCAATTCGATCCCCCAACCCAATTGGGGGCAAACGCCTACGAAAAGATCGCTTGGATTTACGAAAGGGTCGCTTGAATTTCTCCATGGTTTATTCCTTATCTCTAAAATACCATTTCTTCTCTAAAATACCATTTCTTCATTCATCTCGGATCCGCCCGAAATGGCATTTTATTTGCTCCTAGATATGTTATATGTAATTCCTTCCCGTTCCTTAAAATGTTGGCACACGCAAGGCAACACCGCATTCAATCTATTTCTTTATCTCCCGTGAATCGTATGTTTGTAACAATAGGGACAGAATTTCTTCAATTCCAATCGACCAGGTGTATTGTGTCGATTCTTTGAGTAATATATCTGGAAATGCCCGGTGATTCCTTCTTCTTATCGGCACCATTTCGGACACAACTGGTACATTCCAAAATAACCGTAACTCTGGGATTTTTACCCTTGGGCATAAACCTCCTTTGTATTTTGGATTCCCCCACTCTTTCTTCTCTTCTTCAATCCGAAGAAGAAGAAAGGAGAAAGGAAAAAAATAGAAGTTGCTAACTGGAAATCTAATTATGAAAGATTTCGTTGCAAGTTGTAATCAATAGAATAGAGTAATACGTAATACAACTATTTACTACAATTCAATTACTATTCCTAATCTCAGTATTTTATTTCAGTATCACTTAATTTAAGTATCTTATCTAATCTTGAATATCCAAGCCTAGATCCACATTTCTATTTCTGTTCTCCCTCTATTTCTTCTACCCCGAATCCGAGTTTTGCTGAGGTTTAATTCACTTTTATTCTTTCTATTTCCCTACTCAACAAAAGTGAAGGGAGGGACAGGGGCTATTTAACAAACAGAGAATTTATTGCTATTGTTAGCCAACATCTTCTACCACATCGATAATACCACACCGATAACTAGAATGAAAAAAAGGGGAATGTCAACGCATCTGGGAATAAACGATTGATCTCTATCAATAGACCTGCTAAAGAACCGAACCATAGAGTAGTTAGCACAGGCGCTACGGAAAGGTATGTTTTGATATCTCGCATTGAAAATCCTCCTTCTTTATTAACACATATATGATCAGATATATTATATATATATTGTGGATCACTTGTATTTGTGTGCGGAATCCTAATTAACTAAAATGGATATGTACAACGATCCAGTAGATGAGATACTCCTGCCCCTGAATAAAGAAAAAGTAGTGCCCCGTTCCGTTATTTTTTTTTTGTTCTTGAGCATATAAATACTCATTCTTTTATACGTTGTATTTCACCTTGGATTTCATATATACATAATTCTAACTCTTTTATTTTATGTTATGAGACCAAAAAGAAAAAATGGCAAGAGAAATGTATATAGATATATTTAAAGGAAATAACGGTGTGGAAAAGAAGACAGGGATTCTCTACAATGACACTGTACAACAATTGAAAGGGATGTAGCGCAGTTTGGTAGCGCGTTTGTTTTGGGTACAAAATGTCACGGGTTCAAATCCTGTCATCCCTACCTATTACTTATCTTACAGGCAGTAACATGGGATCAATTGAAATTGGGGATGGCATGATCATTAGTATCATTTAATGATACTATATGCAAGCTAAGAAGTATTGGGAAAAGATTATCTCTTGTCGTGATAAAGCGCTCTTAGTTCAGTTTGGTAGAACGCGGGTCTCCAAAACCCGATGTCGTAGGTTCAAATCCTACAGAGCGTGATGCTACTTTGTATCGAATCACATTAACTTGAATTGCGAACATCAATCGAATTCAATTTGACCTCCTGAGGGTCAAGGATAGGAGGTCAATGACAAGAAAAAAGAAATCTTACTCAATCAAAAGTCCAACTGATCGCCGCGTCTGTATTGTAAATATGCAGTTACAAACAATCCGGCTAAAGTAATAGGAATTAGACCTAACACGATTCCAAATAAAAAAACTTCAATCATTTCGATTTGTTGTCTTGTTTGAAAGGGGAGAAAAGGTAATATCTATCTCTAATCCAAATAATAATCTGCATCACCCAGTAATCTCAACGTCCACGAATTTCAATTGATGCTGGAAGTCAAAACCATAGAATACCTGGAATGGAATCTTACAGAAATCTGAATTTTAAAATTCTCATTTTTCTGATTTGATTGTTCATTCAATTAATTTCAAATAAGTCGTATCTTGCTCAGACCAATAAATAGAGCTGGGGTTATAGTTGAAGCAGTCAGTAGAAAACCGAAATAACTAGCTATAGTAGGCATGAAGGAACTAAATGAGATACGTTCTTTTTATACATATGTTTATAAAGCACTTGCCTAAGTTTCCGTTTTTGCGAGATACCGAGCTACGATGATAAGAAAAAATCCAAATTGAAAGAGTTAGTCCTAATTTAATTTGTTTTCTTTTGATTTCTCAGTCATTTCATATAAACAGGACTAACAAACGTGATGTGACGAAGGAAAAATCAATAGTAAATTTACCTTACTATGAATTCCTTATGAATTCCTCGTCTGTGACATCTACTGATCTCGTGATTCCGAATCAACAAATTGATTGAACAACTCGTATAGTAATACGAACTCTGTCTTGTAACTTCATTCACAAATGAAATTCTCTTTCATGGAAAACTATGGGATAGAAAGAAGAATTGGATTTTAAAATCATTCCAACTTGGATCATTGCTTTTCCTTTTCAATTGGATCCGTTTTGGAACGAACCGATAACGACTCTTTCTTATTTTCACTTACTTAATATAACTTAATATTTTT
Organism: Nymphaea colorata; assembly: GCF_008831285.2. Taxonomy (NCBI): domain Eukaryota; kingdom Viridiplantae; phylum Streptophyta; class Magnoliopsida; order Nymphaeales; family Nymphaeaceae; genus Nymphaea; species Nymphaea colorata. The sequence goes on from NW_022205109.1 coordinate 33,640, forward strand.
AATATTTAATATAATATAAGATATCTCAAAAGAAGAAAAAAGAAGAAAAAAAGTATCCCACGACTTCTCAAAGCAAAGAAATAAAAGCGTTATTTCAGATACAACTCGATTCCAAGATTAGCAATTACAATTATTTTGTTGTTCTGGGTTCCACATTTTTTTTGTCTTTTCACATGATGTAGTCCTATCTTCTTGTAGGTGGGAACCCTTGAATTGAACCTAATGAAACAATCTAATGAAAACCAGATTAGTTCAATCCATTATAGTTGCATCATGAATTTTGACTGCTCCAACTATGTTCACTTTCCCTTATCGAATACTATTTGCTATTGTACTGTCCAAACAACCCCTCTTATTGGAAGGGGTTAGAACGAAAATACCTTTTTCTACTTCTACAACCACGAAAACTCCTTTCCAGATTTTGCATTCAATTGTGGGAATATGATAATTTCATTCATGAATTATTAGATAAGATAGATTAATTAAATATAAATAAAAAATAAAAGCCATCGAGTCACCTTTACCAAGATCTTCAGCCTATCCCAAAACCGGTAAAACATTATATTACAAGTAATTTTCTATTCTATTGAATGACACCTGCTTAGGCCTATACAAGGAACAAGAAAGGAAGAAAGGAATTCTGTACTATTTTTTTTTCGATGCTGATTGAAACAACATTGCTGTGTCAGAGGAAAGATAGCTATACTGATTCGGTATACTCTAATACACCCTTGGTACAATATTGACGATCTCACAAAGATTGGATATCAGTATTTCTCCATTTACTGATCTCTATCTTTCACGAAATCGATCCCCCTTTGGACTGTAATATTGGAGCTCAGCATGTCTGGAAGTACGGGAGAACGCGCTTTTGCTGATATTATTACCAGTATTCGATACTGGGTTATTCATAGCATTACTATACCTTCCCTATTCATTGCAGGTTGGTCATTCGTCAGCACGGGTTTAGCTTACGACGTGTTTGGAAGCCCTCGACCCAACGAATATTTCACAGAAAGCAGACAAGGGATTCCATTAATAACTGGCCGTTTCGATTCATTGGAACAACTCGATGAATTTAGTCGATCCTTTTAGGAGGCCTTAATGACCATAGATAGAACCTATCCAATTTTCACAGTGAGATGGTTGGCTGTTCACGGACTAGCTGTACCTACCGTTTTTTTCTTGGGGTCAATATCAGCAATGCAGTTCATCCAACGATAAAATAAATCAATCTAATCCGAATTAATTATAGAGCTACGACACAATCAAATCCGAACGAACAAAACGTTGAATTGAATCGTACCAGTCTCTACTGGGGGTTATTACTCATTTTTACTTGCTGTTTTATTTTCCAATTATTTCTTCAATTGAGAGAAAGAAAGGAAATTCTCTTATCTCATTCGGAAGGATATCATACCCATAACTATCCATGAC
>NW_022205110.1:0-34704 GCF_008831285.2 Nymphaea colorata
CCAACCCCAACCCCAACCCAACCCCAACCCCAACCCCAACCCCAACCCCAACCCCAACCCCAACCCCAACCCCAACCCCAACCCCAACCCCAACCCCAGAATATCAAGATAATATTACAAAACTTTATTTTATTGATTATATGTTTGAAAATTAATCGAGTTATTTGAGAAAATTGTTTCCATTCTTATTAGATCTATTTTTGTTTCAGAATATATATGCCAATCTTTACAAAGATTATATTTTATCATCTCATTTGAATCATTTTATCGAAGAAAACAGTCTGAATAAGAGCTATACCCAAATCTCCAATACTTGTTTCCTCTAATTTTGGCCATGGACTAACTCCTTAAAAGATATTATCGTCTAAACCGATGGATATTATTTCATAGCATAATGCAGTTCAAGCTTACCATCTGCCTTCTTGCTTTGCTATCTCTTTCAGTATGTGAACCTCAGAGGCTTCCTCTCTACGTGGGCCGCAGCTACGATCTCCTCTCGGGCAACCCCCTCAGCGACCAAGTCGATCCTGGCTTTGAACACTCCATCTTCGAGTTTTCATACAACAACAAAGATACGACTGAAGACGGAAGATATCTAGTACCCGATGGTGTCTCCCATAGGAAGGTTTCCTCATGTAGTTTCTCAACTGACGTCCGCACATATCGCGGCACTCAATCTTACCAGGAGGATCTCAAGACCAAAGCCACCATTTCTGGAGGATACAAAGGAGCCCTAGTTGAAGCAGCTTTTTCTTCCTCTGCCAGCTATCAATCCATGCAGAAGCAAACCATATAGTCCAACATGAGTTTCACCCATGCCACAGCTGAATGTGAGGCTTATGAACTTTCCATTGACATCTTCACCGTCAACACCCTCCTACCTAACTTCGTTACCGGAGTTGTTGAATCCCATAGAAGCGCTAGTTGGGACAAGTTCATCACCCAATTCGGAACTCACTTTGTCTATGACGTGACCATGGGAGGCAGAGCCATCCAAGAGATCAGCTATGATTTCCAGTCAGTCTCCAAGCTCAGCTCAATCGACATCGATATCAACATCGCTGCTAAGGCTACATTCGCTAAGTTCTTTGCCGATTCCAGCTTTGATTGGCATAAACATGAAGAAGAGGTCGGATACGCTGAGAAGCTTTCCAGGACCATCAATGAGCTTTATATCGGAGGAGAGCCTCCCAAGGACGGAAACATCCACAACTGGGTCGATCATGTGATTGAAAACCCCATGCCAATCAAATACAAAGTTATTGAGCTTTCTGAACTCTTCAGCAAGGTCAAAGAGCCAGGATTTAACCTCACCTAAGCTGTCCAGCAGTTCCACTCAGCCCTTGATGCCTATTGCACTAGCATGAGCTGCAGAAAGCCCACTCCAGACAAACCCAAGCCACCCCCAGCCACAACTGTCGATACTAAGTCTATTGCCTATGGTGGTAATGGTGGCTCTCCTTTCCAGTTCTCAGTTCCTTCAACAACTCTCAACGCAATCAAATTCGTCATTCGACATGGTACCAACATCGACAATTTCCAAATCCTTCTGGGAGATGGAGTGAAGAAGTTCTACACTCCTGCTCAAGGTGGATCCGGAGGCAGTCCAGCAGAATGGGTCGTTCCTGATGGTCAATTCGTGGAGCAAATTGAGTACAGAAGCGGAGATAGGCTGGATTCAATCACCTTCATCACTAACACTGGCGTAAAGTCACCCCACTTCGGTGGAGGAGGAGGCAGCTACCACTTGGAGACCTTCCCTGAAGGATATCGCATCATCGGATTCTATGGAAGATCAGGTGATCGTGTGGATCAGTTGGGATTCATCTTGGCTAAGACCATCTACCCACCTTACGGAAATCCTTATATCGATATCATTAAGAAGAATCTCCAATATGAATGATCTATCCATCATCATCAATCTCATCATATCAAGTAAAATCCATCTGATAGCTATCAAAAATTCAAAGAAGTTGTCAATAACAAAAACATCTGCGAATTTAAATGGACAAGTTCGAAGATAAAATAATTAAGAAACGCTGTTTTTTTTTTTGTTTTTTAAGGATTATAACTTTTTTATTAGGCTTCTCAAATATTTTTTATGATAACTCCAAAGCTTGATGTGCAATATATTCCATAAACTTGAATAATTTGTCATAATTTATATTATATTTAAGATTATTGCTAAAATCAAAGGTCCAAGTACAGTTATTTTTATATTTTCCTCGCCTTATGAAAGCTATTATACCCAAAGAAGAAGCTCATATATGTTTCACATCAATATGTTTGTTTACTATCCTTATTTTTAACCGTAGCTTAGTTTGTAAAAAAATAGTATCCTTGAACGGATGGATATAAACCATAGCAAAAAATGCAGTACAGGCAAATACTCTGTCTTCTTGCCCTGTTATCTTTTTCAGTAAGTGAATTACCACGACTTCCTCTCTACGTGGGTCGCAGTTACGACCTCCTAACAGGCAATCCATTCAGCAACCAGGTGGATCCTGGTTTTGAGCACTCCATTTTCAATTTTTCATACAACAACAAGGAGACGACTGATGATGGAAGATACCTTATCCCTGATGGAGTTTCCCACAGAAAGGTGTCATCTTGTACATTTGCTACTGATGTCCGCACATATCGCGGGACCCAATCATACCAAGAAGAGTTAAAAGCAAAAGCTACCATATCAGGAGGTTATAAAGGGCCATTAGTGGAAGGAGCTTTCTCTTCTTCTGCCAGCTATCAATCCATGCAAAAAAAGACCATATAATCCAACATGAGTTTTACCCACGCAACTGCTGAGTGCGAAGCTTACGAACTTTCCATCGATATCTTCACTATCAATACTCTCTTACCCAATTTCATTACTGGCGTTGTCCAATCCACCAAAAGTGGCAAATGGGATAAGTTTATTGCTCAGTTTGGGACTCACTTTGTGTATGATGTAACGATGGGCGGCAGGGCTACTCAAGAGATAAGCTATGACTTTCAATCAGTTTCAAAGCTGAATTCCATCAACATCGACATCAACGTTGCTGCTAAGGCCACTTTTGCCAAATTTTTTGGTGATGCCAGCTTCGATTGGCATAAACATACAGAAGAAGTGGGATATGCTGAGAAGCTATCAAAAACTATAAATGAATTATACATAGGAGGATAGCCTCCAAAGGATGGCAATATTCGGAACTGGGTCGATCATGTCATCTTAAATCCTATGCCTATCAAGTATAAGATCTTCTAACTGTCTGATCTATTTAGCAAGATCAAAGAACCAGGTTTTAATCTCAGTTAGGCTGTCCAACAGTTTCACAAAGCTCTTGATGTTTACTGTACCAGTATGAACTGCAAAAAGCCTACTCCTGATAAGCCAAAACCTCCACCAGCTACAATTGTTGATACTAAATCGAAAGCTTATGGTGGAGATGGCGGAAATCCTTTTCAATTCTCAGTTCCTTCCACGACTATCAACGCCATGAAGTTTTTGATTCGCCATGGAGGCTAAATTGACAATATTCAAGTTCTGCTTGGGGATGGAGTGAAAAAATTTTATACTCCTGCTCAAGGCGGTTCAGGAGGGGATGCAGCTGAATGGGTGGTCCCTGACGGTCAATATGTGACTCAAATCGAGTATAGGAGTGGAGATAGGATAGACGCCATCACCTTCATCACCAACACCGGCGTAAAATCACCTCATTTCGGTGGAGGAGAAGGGGACTATCACTTGTAGACTTTTCCCTAAGGATACCGTATTATCGGATTCTACGGACGGTCAGGCAAAAGAGTGGATCAGTTGGGTTTCATCTTGGCTAAGACCGTCTATCCGCCCTATGGAGTTGCTTATATCGATGTCATTAAAAAGAATCTACAAGCATATTGATCTGTTCGAAATTTATGAAATAAAAACATTGCATCCACAACATAGACAAATCAAAAAAGTTATGTGGCTTAAAACCCCTTTTTATCGATTTTTATTATAAACTTCTACAATTATGATTGAAAAGAGACGAATTCATTAAAGTCTTACCACTTTTCGACTTATATTCTTCTCTATTTATCTTAGTTTGAATTTCTTTACGCAAATATAACTGATTACAAAATCCTATCCACAAAAATTGTAGGATTATTAATTTCAACATAATGCAGACCAAACTAGTCATCTGCATCGTAACAATACTGTTCCTTTCGGTATGTGAGCTCCCAAGACTTCCTCTCTACGTAGGCCGCAGTTACGACTTACTCACAGGCAATCCCCTCAGCGAGCAAGTAGATCCTGGCTTTTCGCACTCAGTTTTTGAGTTTTCATACAGCAACAAGGATACAACTGAAGATGGAAGATACCTTGTCCCCGATGGTGTCTCCCACAGGAAAGTTTCCTCGTGCAGCTTCTCCACTGATGTCCGCACATACCGTGGCACTCAATCATACCAGGAGGAATTGAAAACAAAGGCAACAATTTCAGGAGGGTATAAGGGATTACTTTTGGAGGCGGCCTTCTCCACCTCTACAAGCTTTCAGCATATGCAGAAGCAAACAATTGAATAAAACATTAGCATCACCCATGCCAGTGCATAATGCGAAGCATATGAACTCTCAATAGACATCTTCACAGTCAATAACCTCCTACCTAACTTCGTTGCTGGTGTTATCGAATCTTACAAGAATGCAAATTGGGATAAATTTATCTCTCAATTTGGCACACATTTTGTCTATGATGCTACTATGGGGGGCAGGGCGACCCAAGAAATCAGCTATGATTTCCAGTCAATCTCCAAGCTGAACTCGATTGACATCGACATCAACGTTGCTGCTAAGGCCAGCTTTGCTAAGTTCTTTGCTGATTCCAGCTTCGACTGGCATAAGCATAAAGAAGAGGTTGGGTATGCTGAAAAATTGTCAAGGACGATTGATGAACTCTACATCGGAGGACAACCTCCCAAAGACGGAAATATTCGTGATTGGTCTGATCATGTTATCTAAAATCCCATGCCTATAAGGTACAAGATCATCTAACTGTCAGAGCTTTTCAGCAACATTAAAGAGTCAGGGTTTAATCTCACTGAAGCTGTCCAGCAGTTCCATAGAGCTCTTGACGCTTATTGCACCAGCTAGAACTGTAGAAGACCAAGTCCCGATCGGCCAAAACCTCCTCCAGCAACGATCGATTATGTTAAAACTGCGGCATACGGTGGGGATGGTGGATAGGAATTCGAATTCTCAATTCCCTCAACGACTATCAATGCTGTTAAATTTTTGGTCCGTCATGGGGCAATCATCGATAACCTCCAAATTCTGCTCGGAGACGGTATAAAAAAATATTATACCCCTGCTTAAGGAGGCGTCTGGGGTACTGGCGCATAGTGGACGGTTCCTGAGGGGCAATACGTGAACCAGGTAGAGTATAGAAGCTCCACTTGGGTGGTTTCATTGACTTTCATCACAAACACTGGCACGAAGTCGCCTTATTTCGGTGGAGGTGTCGGCAACTATCACTTGGTGACCTTCCCTGAGGGGTATCGCATTATTGGATTTTATGGAAGAGCTGATGATCATCTTGATAAGTTGGGATTCGTCCTAGGAAAGACCATATATCCAGCCCAAGGAGAGCCTTATCTTCATGTCATCAACAATCAGCTCAAAACTGAATGATCTCAGCAAACATCTAACATTCTATTCATCACTTTTCCAAATTTTAAACCCATTTTTACTTCATAAATTCAATATTTTGAATGGCATAATAATTATCTTGGATCACACATAAATACTGGCTTGAGGGTATTGCGCCTGTAGTTTCTGTAACACTTTAGAAGCGTTTTGAAATGTATTTTAATGAAGATTTAGATTTGTCAATGATGTCAAGTTGCAAGCTACGATAATATCTGAAATTTAATCTGTTAGTTTATTACTTGACAAATCGATCTATTTCACAACTGGCATTCCACTGCAACTAAAATTGGCTAATCTGTTTTTGGAAAGATAGATACTGGTAGCTTTAGGCAGTTGATTATTTTGGAAATCAGCAAGGTTATTATATGAAAGTTGAAGCCTTGTCAAATTAGGCATATTGCGAGAATGAAAGTCTCCCAAACTGGCATTGTATATGTATAATTCCACTATCGTGTTATCGTAGTTATCGTGGAAGGTAAAGGGGATGGCGATGTCGTTAATGCTTACATATTGTAGGGGTCCATAGTTATTGAAATAAATGTTTGATACCTGCATATGTGATAAAGTTAGTCTTGTCACCAATGGAAATTGGCAATAAACAAAAAAAGTCTCAACGTGTTCTTTTGTATCAAAGTAAAGGCTTTTCAGTTTTGGAAAGCGAAGTTAGTTAAAGACTTTTATTGGACCAAAAATAGTCAAATGTTCCAGATTGTCCAAATAGTCATATATGTCTATCCTTTCATTATTAAGCTCAATTGTAAGGTCATTCAGCAAGGGCATCTTGTTGTCTTTAAAGGAAGTGAGAGAGGGTCCTCGTAAGCTCAATTATTTTAGCAGAGGGAAGTTGTAATTGTCAAAATTTTTGATTGAATGTTCATAAAGATCGATATCTTCAAGGGATTGGAATTTAGAAAAGCAGCTAACGTTGGTCACACTATCCAGGTTAAGCAAATAAATTGATTTTAGCTTTAGCAAAAGGTTCTTATTGCAAAGATCACCAATCATATCTTGGTTCAAACCTTAGAGGGTAAGCTTTTCAAGCTCTGGAAGTTTATTCTATGTAAAATTTTTAACCTTCGCTCGACCAATTTCGAGGTATTTTAGATTTGGGTATTAGTGGTTGACGAACAAAGGAATTTCAACCATATCAAACCGCAAGAAATTTAGCAGCCTTAGCTAGGGATAATATTGGAAATTGGTGATATTACTGCTCATGATGTTGATACTTTTGAGGACGGGGATAGCGTTTGTCTTTAGTTTTGAAAAATCGTAACTTGTATCATACATGGATAGGTCAGTTAAGGCTGGAAGGACATTGCTTTAGAAAGTTAGGGACTGCTGTGGACTTGTAAGTTGCATGGAAGTGAGATTTCCAAGGTTATTGCCACTGATGATACTTCCAAATCTCGAAATTGAGTTTAGTTTTGGAAAGTAATTGCCTTTTAGCACTTTAAGGTTATATTCATTCACAAAAGAAAGAACTTCAAGGTTGTTGCAAGAGCAATTAGATATCTACGTCACGTTGTTTCCAGTTAGATTTAAAGTTTTTATCCCTGAAAGTACGTTATCTTTAAATATAGAAATGCGATTGAATCTAAGATCCAATGTGGAGTTTAAGAGAGGAATAAAGTTATTGCTGAAATCTTTTAACAAGCTTTGCGCTGTAGTCTTGAATTATGAAACTTTTGGAAGTTTATTGTTGGATATACTGACGATGAAATTTTGTGAGAGATCTAAGCTGACAAGATCAGGAAGTGAGTTATCACTAAAATTTGTGAGATGGTTGCCACTGAGGTTCAAAAATTCCAAAGCAGGGATTGAGACCGCATTCCCAAATGCAGGTTGCTTTATGTTAAAGGTGATAGATTTAATATTAGTCTTGTTGAACATCAGCTTTTGGTGCATGATATCGCAATTCTATTTTATCACTTGGTTCAGCCCATCGATTTGTTGTTATGTGCCATTAATATCGATTTAAAGTTGGCTGATGTTCTTGTTCAACATCTCAATTGATTGGTCTAATTGTCCAATCTATGTCTACATTTTTTGGTTGTTTTCCTGCAGTTGTGCATTCTAAGCTTTCAATGAATTATTTTGGTTCTGTAATTATTGATCCTCGGATTCTGAAAGCTTATCCACCATCAGATATATAGTCAGTCCAGAAAAAACTAAGACACTAATGGCAAGAATGAGAAATGCTTTCTTCATTTTGGAATATTTGGAGACGAACCTTTATTATATGTGTTGGTATTCATCCGGGAGATGCATTCCTGGAATTATAATATAAATTGTTGGGGAATAAGGCCCTGAAAATCATTTTGAAGGTGTCTTGGTTTGATAATAACTATTATTGTGATAAAAAGATCATAATTTTTTGGTAAGATTCAATACGTATGATATTATGATAATACCTAATTAGACTGTTTTTACTCTTCGCTCGAAATACTTATATTATAAAATATGCAGAAAACCCCGCCAGCCCATCTTGTCTCACCTCTCCTCATCAACGATCCTCACCCTTCATATAAGTGCGGCTGTGGAGAGTAATTCACCAACAAAGACCAGTTCAGAGAGCACACCTTATGCCTGCACAATGGGCAATACATCTTGAAAAGCACCCACTTCCTCTCCTGCCTCACCAACCTGGTCCTTCCTGTACAGCATCCTGCCGCCTCTCATTCGCCAAAATCAATGAAGACTTATTAGGAGTGCGCTGGAGAAGAGGAGTGTGAGCGTCTCACTCCAAATCAGTACAAAAAGAAGCAGAAAAATGGTAAATAGTAAAAGAAAGAAAAACAAAAGGCAGCTGCTCCAGTACAGCCCAACAAACAACAACAAATTGATGAAGAAGTCGAATGGAATGGTTTTAAACTCATCAGAAACAAAAAATCACACAAATCATCAGGCTTTTTCTGTGGTCAGTGTCTTACCACTTTTTCACTAGCTGAGTAATACATTCTGCATTGCATTGAAGCCTGTCGATAGCTCAGCCACCCACAATCCTCACATTCCGTCAGTTGCATCTATGACTCAACGCCAACCGACGATTAACAAATGGATAAAATAGAAATCCTTTAGCCAAAGGATAAAAAGAAGCTTCGCCCTGTGTCTAATCAACTTGGAAGATATACTAAGGACCCAATCAGACGACTAGCCAAACAGGATGTTTATAGGAAAGAAACAGTACCATATTATTGTGGTCGATGTAACTAAGTCTTTTAGAACAAAATGGTTTACTGTCTGCACATGATAAGAAAACACGATGAGATAATACCTCCTTCGAGTTCCCACATCGTCTTAAGGGTGCTAAAAAACGTGTATTATGGCAAAATGGAGTACCGAAATGCTTACGTATCTTTAAGTGAGAACTAGAACAGAGATGAAAGGCCAATTTACTATTGCTGCTGTAAACCGGAACATAAAATCACCTTGAAAAAGCTAGCCGAGCATGTGATGGTAGTCCATAAGGGAATTTCTCCCCCTTGCCGGACTATTTATCAAACCATTAATTATCAAGCCCAAAAATCAATCTAGGAAAGTAAATAAATAGCATCAGAGGAAGAGCCTTAGCCAATTGAGAATATACCAGAAGGTAGCTTGGAAGTTAAGCAAGTCCTGCTTGGCAATCCCTAAAGACCCAAGGAAGATAAAAGACTCAATCCTATCTTTGCCATCTGGCGTTCAAAGGCAGATCACAGGGAAATTCCTTTCGAATGTTATACATGCAACAAATCTTTCACTAATCTTATTAGCGCTTCTAAGCACATCTTCAATCAAGGGCATACACAAGTATAAAACGTCTCATTTTCGCATGTTCTGTTTCAGGTGCAAATCAACAAGCAATTCGTGAACAATCTTTACATTTGCCGTCGAATTGAGTGGAAGATCAAAGAAGCCATCTACTATTGCCCTTGCAAGCCGGAAAACAAAGTTACCATGAGTGAGTTGATGCAGCATCATATGGAGGTTCATAACTTCATCTCACCTGTCTACAAGTTCCAATGATATGCATAATAATCATTGATTGATAGATTATTTATTTATTCAAAAGAAAGGAAAACCGGGCATGCGTAGATCTGTATTAGTAGAATTAAATACGCTTGGACGAGTTATCTGGGTATTATTGTAATCAGACTAGTTTGACTGATAATAATAAAAATACTTGATTTACGCATGCAAACAAAGCCATCGAAATCTCTCCGCATTCCTCTTGTAGCTGATCCCCATCCAATCTTCAAATGCGGCTGCGGGGTCGAACTTCCAAGTAGAGACAAGTTCAAGGAACACTCTCTGCGTCTCCATAAAGGAAAATACATCAAAGATAGCACTCACTTCCTCTCATGCCTAACGAACATAGTCTTGCCGGTACAGCAAATCACTGATAGTATGCCTTTGCCTTCAGGAAAAGAGGAAGAAAACTCTTTGGAGAAGATTACAACAGAGAAAGAACCGTAAGAGATGGAGCCTGTTACTAAAAAACAGTCTATGCAGCTAAGATCCAAGCAAACAAAATAGAAAAAAAATAATGAAATACAGAAGCAAAGGTATGATAATCACGAAGAGAAAGAAAAGCTAGCCACTAAGAACCACCAAACCATCAAAAATCCTCCAAAGGTAGAGTAGCCTATCGAATGGAACGGTTTCAGACTCATAAAGAACAAGGAATGCTTCTCTGAGGCATTTTTCTGTGGTCGATGCCGCATAACTATCACATAAGTCTCATAGTTCATCATCCACTGCATTGAAGAGTGTAAATAACTCAAATACCCTCTTTCTTCTCATTTCATAACATGTACAATTGATCAAACTCAAACCCAATAAATCCCCACAGCAAAACAGCCATAGCCATAGATTCAAACAAAAAGAGAAACTCGCCAAACAAAAAGACAACATAAATCACATGTAATTCAACAATCTGCTTCTGAAATGATTGTCCAATAGCCGAAGAAACCGAGAAGGCGAACCTACGATCCAATTAGGTTGATTTACATGAAAAAATAGGACCACAGATAAATCCCCTTCTTCTGCGGTTTCTGCAATAAAACCTTTGCAAAATTTAAATCTTACTCTCGAGACATTTAAGAGCACCATTCATAGCTAGTTTCTCCTGCAAGCTCGCATGTGATATTGAGACTATCGTTCATGAGACCCTCCGAATACAAAGCGAGAAGATACAACATATACCTCTCCCAAAACGAGTAATGGAGGAACCAAGATGTCATATATTACTGCCCCTGCAAACCTGACGTCAAAATGGAAATGAAGAAATTGATCCAACACACCATGGTGGTCCATAGGGGTATATCTCCTATCTATGAGTTTCACTAACAGGGATAAAATATTTTTAACAGTCGCCTTGGAACAGAATGCATACCCAATTACTAAGACTAACCGATATAATAGGACCACAATATCTTCTTGAAGGAACTTCGTCGCATTTCAGACACCAACTCTGACCACAGAGAAGTTCCTTTTTACTGCAAGACCTGCAATAAAGATTACGAGACCCCCAGCCAATACAAATACCATTTCCTAAAAGGACATACCAACTAAGAAAAGCCATAATGCTCGCACGTGATATTTAAGCTAAAGTACTTTAGCGTGCCGAAGCTAAGGCTCTTAGTCTTTTCGCCTAGCGTGGAGTGGCCCAATAAGAGTAAAATATACTTTTGCCCATGCCAGCCGGACGTTATGATGAGGATGAACGAGTTGCTCCAGCATCATATGGACTTACATAATGGACAGACTCCCATATATGACTTCCCAGCCTTGAGAAAAAATGGCTTTTGATCAACATTAACATTCATATTACTCATATTTACTTCATCCAGACATATCAAGCTATAAATGACCAAATAAATTTTCCAGTAGCTGTATGGCCCTTCAATCCTTCTTTATTTCGGCAATCCTTTATAGTTTGGTTGTTGCCTACTTATGATTACTTATTTCTCCATTTTGTACTTTTATATTCTTATCTTTATATGGATCAATTCGGAGAGGACACAGTGGCGATATCTCGCGTGGCATAGGTCGACGAAAAGTAGCTGCGAGAGTAAGTTGCACAGGGAGAAGGGAGGTAGGGATAGTAGCGTCGTCCAGCGCCAGCCAATTTCGCAAAACTTAGTTACCAAAGACTTTTCTACCAATCTCACAACCGCATAGTCGATAATAAGAAAGTGGAGGGCAACCATATGGCAGTGATGAGGCTGGCTACTGATGACCAGCACTCCTCCCTACAGTCTTTCTACTCCAGCAAGGAAATACATGAGAAGGGCATTCGCAAATTCAAGGCGCTATACTACTCAGAGTAAGGAGACCCTGTGAAGCGCAGAAGAAGAGGCTACTCCATAGATTCGTAAGCAACAGGCGCATATTATCTGAACAATTGGCTAAGCCATTAAGATTTTTTCTGCTAAAAACCCCCACCAGAGTAAAGGACAGCAACTTTGGTCTATGATTTGCTGACCCTACGTTGGGGAAAGGCCTTGGAAGCACTGGCTGCCCTGCCACGGGCGCCTCATTCAGCAGCACTATAGTACATTCTTAATGGATTTAAATCTGTATCGAATTTGTTGGCAGAGGAGGAAAGGCAACTGGCGGACCATTTCCTCAACAGAAGCACTCACGAGATCATGGCCATGAAGTTCTCTTCAGACAGTGTAGGCGGAGGGTATGCCAACTTTGTCAACGTCTTTGAAGAGGATGCAAGAAACAGATTCCACTAGATACGCAGCATCCCTCGTAAGGTGGACATTCTGAAGGTAAATTTGGAATATTTGGTCAAATTCGCAGGGACTTACAGGCCGACAGTCCAAGATGGGTATTTGCAACTGGCATTCAAATTACTGGCCAACTCTATTGACCAGGAAAGTGGAGGAGTGCCGCCTTAGCAGGATTACCTACGACTTTTGCTGAAATTGGATATACGATTGCCTGATAGATTGAACTTTGCCACTAAGTTGTTGGGAGAAAGGAGAAGAAGGGAGTTTTGCGCTGAGCTATAAGAACGCCTTAGCGCATTTCCAAGATTGGACAACATCCTCTTTTACACATCTCCACCTCTTTCCAAGACCAAATAGGAGCGCATTGAGCTTATCTGTCGTGCATATCTGGACTAGCATCTCGACCTTTAAACAGTAGCTGGACTGGCCAATGAGTTCCCCTTCCTACGCAAATATTACCTCCAGTTCAAACAGGCCCTTGAACTGTCAGGAGAGCATGGAGAATTGGACCGTTTTGAGAATTACAAGTGGACTAACGACAAGGAAGTGCTAAAAGAAGAGGAAAGACGACCGAAGAAGGCTCTAAGCTTCTTCTAATGCATAAACGTGGCATAATAGCGGGTGGGAGACTGGAAGACAGGCAGTTAGACTGCCAGCGTTTGCTAAATATGCTGCAAGAAGATGCTAAAGGGCGATACCTTGGTATAATGTGGAAAATGCCGGCACGGCGGCCACGTCAACCATCTCGTCAAATGGTTCTAGTAATACTAGAATTGCCCGCACATAGGCTGTCCCTGCCTTTGCAACTGATATCAATCCTTCAATATATTCCATCCCCCACATTTATGCGAAGATGATATGTTATGATCAGCTGGAGTCTGCGTCGTCCAGTTGCTCCTTGGCGCGGTAATAGTTGGCAACTTTTTCCAGGCGTGCAGTGAGCTGTTATACGTTTTTGCTGGCTCTGTATGCTTCGAAGGCGGCTTGGACGTGCTTGTTCTCCTCCAGGGCCAACTTGCGCAGAAGTTCGTAGCTGTTCTGCTTGGCGTATTTGATCAGCAGGCGCATGCTGTGCTCCACCCGCTCCCTCTCCCGTCCCTACTCGCCTGCAGACCCCTTCTTCCTCCTCAGCCTGCCCGCCAACTAGATCTGGTCCACTCGGTCTTCGAAGTACTCGCGGAAGAGCTTGAAGGTCTCCGCATCCTCCTGCAGGACTAAGGACTTGAACTTGCCTGCTTCTTTTTCGCTGATGAGTCCCTTGAGCTCTATCTCGAGGATGAGGTTGATAGCTCTTTCCTGCTCCAGAGTCAATGGGTAAGATGTGCTGATCTTTTCGACGACGTTGTTGTACTTCCTGACGATGATGGGGATTTCGTATCTTTTGGCTCTGTTTCCGCTCCTGCCCCGCTCCCTCCGCTCCTACTTGCTGGCGCCTCGGCTTTCGCTTCCCACGCGCTCGCGAGTCCCCATCTGGTACTTCCTCACGAAGTCCTGGGGGTTTTAGAGCAGCTGGGACTTCAGTTTGTAGAACTACAGCTATGACAACTCGCCCTCCTACAGCAGTCTTCCAAACTTCTCAACTAATTCTTGCTTGATTTCCTCATCAACAAGCACATCTTCTCCCTCTCCTTCCCCCTCCTCCTGCTGGACCAGCTGTCCTTCTCCCACCTTTTCCCTCTTCTTGAACTCTCCACTGCGTCGACTATCATCAACCGGTACTTCACTGGCCATTCCCTGGATGAACACATTGATTTCGGGATTGGGATGGCGCCAGTCCGCCACGTAGAACTCGCACACCTTCCCACTGCCACTGTACACGATCAGTGAGTTTTTCACATCGTTGGGGTAGAGGTAATACGCGTAGGCTGTCTACTAGGGGCGATCCTTTGTGCAGCATGCCACCACAGTCACTCCATCATCCGCCAGGCAAAACTATTAGAAAAGCTACAGGTCAGAAATGGTCCCAAGGCAACGTGAGGGAAACGCTGTCAGCAGAGCCAACGATGGCTAGGTTTCCTGTTCTGCTTTGGCTTGTCGCTGGTAGTACTCTGAGGCTAAATGTCTCAAAAATTACCGAAGGACATGCTGTCCTGGTTGACATCTTTGGCGGTGACGAGGGCAAAGGTTTCCTTGGGGGCGGCTGCGAGTGTCTTATCGAATTCTGCAAGTTCGAAGAAGCAGCCTGATTTGTTGGTGACTCCGACGACTCGTTAGTTGATGCCGAAGCACTGTGCGATCAATCTTTGGAGCTCTGCGGTTTGGAGGGATTTTGCGACTGTGATTTTCTTGTTCTGGCCCTTGAATTTGAGCTGGATTTGATACATATCAATAATAAACCGCAACGAGCGTATAGCCATCTATCTACATTCAACCGAAATAACAAACACAGTGGCACCCCACACAAAGACATGCCTTTGCAATATTCGATGTAAAACTTTAATAAATCATATCTCTACCATTCTTTTCTCTTTCTTAGCGGTGTTCCTGGCTGCTGGTCTCTCCTCATCCTCGTCGGGTTTCTCCAGGTGGACGTTTTTGCAGTCCTAGCATTTGCAGTTGTCCCCGCAGCTCAATCCTGCCTGGTAGCATTCGCAATACTTCTTGAGGCAGCCTGATTTTTTGCAGTTGCAGCCCTTCACATGGCGGTGGTCTTCTATTTTGAGGCCGAAGGGGTCTGGGTTGCGGTCGAGCAGGGCCATGACTGCATTGTTGCGCTCCTCCACGTACTCCTCGGTGTTGTGGCAGCCCACGCAGTTGCAGCCGTCGCAGGTGAGGTTCAGTCGGAAGCAGTCGCAGTAGAGCTTGAGGCACTTGGACTTCCGGCAGTTGCACTGGACGCGCTTTCCTGGCGTACCCTCGCGCACCACTCCGCTCCGCGTCTTT
The DNA here is from genome assembly GCF_008831285.2 of Nymphaea colorata. NCBI lineage: Eukaryota > Viridiplantae > Streptophyta > Magnoliopsida > Nymphaeales > Nymphaeaceae > Nymphaea > Nymphaea colorata. Next base: position 15,273 of record NW_022205110.1, read on the forward strand.
GAAGGCTTGCGCTCACGCTCCTACTCCTTCTGCCAGCGGTCGTCCTCCGGATTATGGTCCTCGGAGGGATCGGAGTTTTCCTGGGAATTTGGAGAGTTTCTTGAAGGAGTTGGCTATTCGTCAGACTCAGAGCTGTCCTAATAGCTATTGCTATTGGGATCATCTTCTCCTTCTGACTAAAAGATGATGCGTCCGGCGATGGCATAATCCTGTGCGTCCTGTTCTCCTTCCACCATGAATCTGGACTGTTCTTTGGGCAGGGGGGTCTTAATTTCTGTCATTTCTGGGAAGGCGGTGAAAAAGGGGTCGGGGATGTGGTTCTCAAATTTTGGCGGGGTCGGCAACGGCGAGAGGATGTTGTAAATCGGAGGCGGAGGGTCTGTATGAAGGCGCTTGTGGGAAGTTTTTGGGGGCAGGAGTGTGTCTACGTGGGAGAGTACCGTCTCGGCCGGAAGGGGAAGATGGCTGCCCTTGGAAACCGTGTTCTTACTGCTCATATAACCTTTATTAGTGGTGTTTAAATTCAAATTATGATATCAGCACGACAGAAACCTCCAAACCAGACCAGCGCCACCACCGAATCCGCCCAGAGTACGCCACCAGCTGCATGAGGGGAAAAAGAAACGGAAAAGAAGATAGAAGATATAAATGGTGAAGGAATTTAAAAGGTAGGATAACCATGCATGGAGAAATGGAAATGGATGGAAATCAATGATCCCAACGGATATGGCACTCTCAGGCTGCCTCGTCCTCTTATGGGGAGTCGTTTGGGTGAAGACGCGCCAAAGTGGTCAAATGATCATCCAAAATCCATGATTAATTAATATAAATATATGTGATCTAGTAGACTATGAAGGATAAAGGGTCAATAGTACACTCCCGCCAACAGCAAGGCCCCTCCACTCACGAAGCCAAAAATGTAGATGGCTGAGTCCGCCAATCCGAATATTGTTAGGAGGGCAGGAAGCACCAAGTACGTCACAGTCTAGATAGATCCTTCGGTACCTCGCAATAAAAGAACAACTTGTGATAGCCTATGTGGGCGCCCTTGCTGCGTTCCCTGCGTCGGTCGATGCGTTCGGTGAGGTGGTTGACGAGGATGTAGTGGAAGCCGAAGAGGAGGATGGGGGTGACCATGTAGTGCCACTCCATGTTGCGGGATGCAGTGAAGACCACCAGGATTAGCAATCCGTACCCGATGAGGAAGGGACGGATGAGGCGAGAGAGGAAGTTGTCGTCAAAGGCGCCCTCTTTGAGCTTGCACCCGATGTAGGTATTGGCTACTATAAATTGCAGAAAAGATGCATTGAGGAAGAACGCTGCACTGATGAGCAAGGTATTGTTGAATTGCTGTTCCTGGTCCTCCTTTTCCCGTCTGAAGCCCTCCATCACCCACAGCGAAAAGTAGGAAATGTTCACGAAGTACGAAAAACTGATCAAGCAGAAAATGATATTCAGTTTATCTCCATCCTCCTCGCCAACCGCATTCACCACCTACGAGCCAATCTCTCCGCTCTCCTCCTAGTGCTGGCTCAAGGCGCCGTAACTTTGGTGGCGATGGCGGAAAATGTACAGCAAAGGAATTGATAGGGTAAATAGCACGCATATTATACTCAATGCACTGAAAATACCAAGACCAGTCTATGTGGATTGAGGAGTACATTGATGTCTGAAGGATCGTATACAGTAGCCAAGTAAAAGACCAAGAAGTAAGAGGCCATCATGAAGATGTTTCGGTACTTACAGTAACCCTATGTCGTCATATCAATACTCCACTATGCAAAATCGGCTACAGCGTATCTCTTTCCTGAACCAACAGTGCCTAATGTTGCTCTTCTTCCTCCACTTCGACAACCAGCTGGATCATCTATGGCATACTTCCATGCATCTGCAGGCGAGGTCAAATAATAAATATCCGAAGTCGAGGTTGACGACCCTGCTAAAGTAATTCCACCTTAATCTCGGCGAGTAGTTCATGAAGAGGTAGGAGAGGGCTACTGCCAGGAAGCACCCCAAGAACCACCAAAAGCGACGATTGATCACCATGCCTGAATTACAATAGCGGTACGCTTTTGCTCAGGAGATACTCCCCACCGTGGCTGGACGTATCTGCGCAGGGGGACTCGAAAAGCTTCGAAGAGGAGGGGAGAGACGCCCCAGATGAGGAGGTCGAGGAAGACATAGCCTTCGAGATTGGCGAAGAGGGGTCCTGCGAAGATGTGGAACATTGCGTAGTCTGCCTAGGAGAAGCGTTACTAAACTCTATGGCTGCAGCCATGTAGCAGGAGTTGGCTATTTTGAGCTAATCGAACACCCAGTTGGCCAGCCCCATTGCACGATTATAATGCGACAAATGGAGCAACACAGCAAACCATACCCCAATAACATACCCAAACTCACACACTCGCATCCCACAATTATTATCCCACCGTAAAACCATCATAGTCATATACCTGCCATCCCACACAGCATCCCCCATCGTTTATATCTTATTTTATCTATCTTACTTATCCGTTAATATGAGTGACTCCAATCCCATCCAAGAGTAAGTCTCACGCATCCTTCACTCCTAGGCGCCTACCCAACTGGTCTCCCAGCTGAAGTACCTCAACTCCTACGAGGCGAGAGTGGAGCAGGAGCTGAGGAACAAGTCTGAGCAGATCGCCAAGCTGCAGAATTACCTGAAGGACGAAATTGCCAACATCCAGGCCATAGTGACTGAGAATAACTCCCTCAAGAAGGAGAACTAACTGCTGAGGAACGCTCTTAATGCCAGGACCCACCAGCAGGAGGAAACCGCCAAGGAAGTGCAGATGCTGACGCAGCTCAACAAAGAGTCATCGTTGATCATCCGCAGGCTGGAGGATAGGTTGCAGGAGTTGTAAACAGCAAACGCAGCAGCAAGTGCAGCCCCTCTTCCTCTGCTCCTTGATGGCTGCAGCCAAACGGACCCTGTGGTCAATGCAGTCCCCTCTCTGCTCGACAAGATAGCTTCTCTGGAGGAACTGGTCATGCAGCTCAAGTTCGAAAAGAACGAAATGCAGCAACGGTTCAGCCAGGACAACTGCTCCTCGGCTGGAGAGGCCCAGCAGGAAAACGAAACGTCCATTGAGGAGAGGAGAATCACCACTGCTCTCGTTCTCGAGATGATTGCCGAAGGGGAACTCAGGGAGGTGCGCTTCAGGGGAGAGATGCTGGAAGGACTGAAGCAGGGCCGGGGAGTTTGCGAGTACCAGGAGGGCATCGTCTACGAGGGGGATTTCCACCAGGGACGCAGACACGGTCAGGGAGCCATCCTGATCGAGGGACAACTGCTCTACAGGGGATGCTGGAAGGACAACCTCATCGAGGGGCGAGGTCGCATCGCGATGCTGGAGGGGGAAATATAGAGCTACGAGGGGCATTTCGTAGAGGGAAGGCTGGAAGGGTACGGCTGCATGAAGCTGAAGTCGGGAAAGCGCATCACTGCCCTCTGGAAGGACGGGAAGATAGTGGGGAATTGCCTGGAGGTATGCAGCACCAGCAAGCGATACCGCAAGCCGGAGTTGATCGAATGCTATTGATCTTAATATCTTCAATTATTCAGATGATCCCATGCAAATCAAAGTTCCGTCTGTTTTTGCTAAGGCTGAGTCTTTCCTTAAACTTTCTGTTCGACGTATTCTTAAACAGAAATATAGATTTAGTTCTCCGATGCGCTACTGATTGTAACATAGACAAAGAAGGACTCGCTGTTTATCTCAATCGATTATTGTTTATTTTTATTAGCCCTTTTAAGCTTGCACTCTGGCCTCTTTCCCTCTTGTATTTCTTTGAGTATTGCGTTCTGGTCCACATCTTTGCTGATAAAGACACGAAATTCGCCTTCGTCCTTGTTGGATTCGCCTTTGTCCTAGTTGGGATTCGAAAAATAGAGAACCAATTTTTAAGGATTAAAGGCCTTATCCTTTTTGAACTTATAGATGAGAACTCCTCTGATGGAGGCTTAGGGGCACTGGAGAATTTGCAGGATGCTGAGGTTTAGCTCGGAATGACTGGGCACAGAGTAGAGGATTGTCCACTGGCCATTTAGGAAAATGGACGGTCGAGTGTGTGCTCCTTCATTCTGTTCAAGACCTTCACCTTAGTTACAGGGTCAGTAGGAGCAGTTTCTCACCAATAACCAAACCCACTATTTTTCAACAGTGTAAAACATATTAAGAAAGGTGTTTATTGCATTTGTCACTTTTGCAAATCCACTCTGTTCGATCTGTTCAGCAATTTTTAGTATTTTATCCCTAAATCCAGTATCTTTCTTAGCGTCACTGTTTGGGGGTTGGTTTGCTCCGAAGTCTGTGGCTTGGATCTGGGCCGTCAGCAATAGAAATGCCACTAAATAGGCTCTTAAACATTTATTATACTTAATTCGAGCAAGTCCATAGAATATATAATCAAAACAACTCTTGATTTCAGATAAATCTTTCAAAAATTAACAAAAGATGACGTAATAATGCCGACCCTACAGTCTAGAATGCCAATATGGTTGACAACCATCAAGACGAAAAGGAAAGCAGAAAAATAGGCAGTTGAAATTTCCCAAAATCAAAATACTTTTTTTTTTTAATATTTTGATAAATTTTATCTGAAATAAGTATTAGGGTGAATCCTCGAAGTCTTGCTTTTAATTTACTTTAATAATCGCTGCAAATCAAGGCCTCACATTCTTCTATTATTCCGAATCTTCACTCTATCCTTGTCGTCAACGTATTCTTAAACGGAAATATAGATTTGGCTCTCCGAGATGCTACTCATGGTGGCATAGACGAGGGCTGTCTTGCTTTCCACCTCAATCCTTTGCTGGATGTTGCCTTGAATCTCTACCATCTTGCACTCCGGTCTATTTCCCTCTTGTATTTCTTTGAGTATTGTATTCTCATCTACTTCTCGCATGAGAAAGACGCAAAACTTGTTGTTCCTCATTCTGGGATTCTAGAAATAGACGACCAGCTGCTCGGGGACTAGGGTCTTATATCTATCATTCTGAATCTTATATACGAGCACTCCGCCTATGGAGATGTAGGGGAAAGAGCTGGAGAATTTGCATGAGCCTTCGGTTTAGCTGAGAATAACTGGGCACAAGGATGAGCATTACCCGCTGCCTAAATGGTAGGCTGGCCGATCAAGAGTGTGCCATTTCATTCTGTTCAGGATCTTCACCTCAGTTTGAGGGCCTGTTAGGAACGCATGGGTTTCCTTGATGCCAACATAGGCGGCTCCCACCACTCCCAACATCTTAAGTCCGTTCAGGAATTTGGACCCATGGTCGCTGAGCAGTTTGACGCTGGCATCCTTAGCGTCGATGATGCTGCTAACGATGTCCCTGGTATGGACTGGGCTTGTGAGCAAAAGGAAAGCCAAGAAAAGGATCTTTAACATTTTTATAGTTTAATTCGAGAAGAACGTTGGATATATATAACCTAATTGTCTCCGAATCCCTATAAATCTTCCAGAATATTACTAAGCCAAATCCAGAATAGTAGCAACCTTAAAAGGTCATTATGGTGAAATCTGGCCCAAGGAATATGGATACGAACAAAGTAGAGAGTTGAAACGCCATAAAACTCAAAGTACTTTTTTTCTTATAATTTGGGATTTTATTTGGCTATCATGCAAGTGGATAATATGAAAAATCATTTCTTGGCGGGCGTAGGGGGTAGGATTTGCTCATAGGGACTATACGATATCTTTTTCGCAGTTTTAATCTTGATCATCTTGCCGGCCTCCGCCTTCTTCTCCACCTCTGGCAAATCGATCAGCGTATAGATATCCGGCAGGTAAACCCTCGAAGAATTGCTCCTGCTCTCCTTCCTCGGACTGTTGCCCTTGCTCCTATCCATCGATCTTTCAATTTGCAGCCTCTAAAGCGGTTCCTTGGGTGGCACTGCTCCACTACCCATAATTATAAATATAATCCCACCACACCCCATTACAGAGGTTCGCCCACCAATAAATCCATGAAGCAATACCATATTCCCACGCTAAGGTAAAATGAGAGGACTCTAAAAATCAATGGCGCTTGGGCCTGAGCTCTACGAACCTGGCCTGCTTGAGTTCGGCCTCGAACATGGTCGCAAACTTGAAGAACCAGAAGTTGTGGGTGGGGATCTTGCCCTCCACCTTCAGCATGGCGCTGTCCATCATCATTATCTCCCCGATCGCGATCTTGGTCCGCGCGCCCTAGCAGTTCAGGTACTCGTTCGCCTCGGGTGGCAGCTCGGAGACCATCATGATAGTCATGCCGCGGGGTTGCCGGGGATGGTGAGCTGCCCCTGTCCATCGTAGACCTCACCGTCTTGGCTGAACTTGCAGAACTTGAGACTGTCTCCTTCGGCCTTGCGGACGGCTTCGATGTAGGAGTCGACCATGTTCTTGCAGTTCTTCACCAGTTTGTCCCTGAACTAGAAATGCACGAAGCGGTGGCTCAGTTCCACCTCAGTGAGGATGAGTTCCAGCTTCTTGCTGGTGCTCATTTCTGCGATCACTGGCTAGACTGGCTCCTTGTTTTCTCTGGCGGGGAAGGAGACGTCGATGCTGAGCTTGATGGGGGAGGGCGGCTCATAGTCGCGAATGCTCGGATCGAACTCGTCTATGTGATACTGTTTATACCTAGGATGGCCCAGGAGTGGTCTCCGCCTGCGAATATCTTGGCGGTTCTCTTGCCCTGTAGGGCAGTGACGTGCGTCCACACGGTTACGCTTTTCTCGTCTCCGAGTCCCAGCTGTCCCTTGGCGTTGTAGCCGCAGCTGTAGACGTTGTTCTGGTCGGTGAGGCAGAGGGAGTGGTTGGCGCCCGCAGCCACCATGGTCACCCGCTTCCCCAGCATGGATTCCACCAGGATTGGCTCGTATCGGTTCTCAGTTGCGCCGACGCCCAGTTGGCCCTGCGAGCAGTATCCGCAAGCGTATATGTGGCCCTTGTTGGTCAGGATCAGCGAATGCTTGCCTCCCAGAGCCAGTTGCTATACTTTCGTCTGCGCTTTTAGCCAGAGCCGAAGTAGTCCTACAGGCCCACTGGAAGTTCAGTACTACTTTTCGTGGAGTAGCCGAATCCTCCTTCCCTCCAGTTCCTAGTTGTCCATAATTTCCCTCTCCGAACGCATACAATTCTTCATCCCGCGTGAGTATCATGGTGTGGTAATCTCCACATGCTATTTTTGCCACTTTTTTCTGCTTGAAGAACTGGATAAGTTCCGGTTTCGATAGGTCCTTTTGTTGGAGTGGCCGAGCTGCCCCTTGTTTTTATTCTGCCCGCCTCCTCCCCAGCTGTACACCTGTCCGGCTGCATTCAGTGCCAAACTGTGGAAATCCCCACATGCGATATCCAAAATGGCTCGTTTCCGAAGTCCCTGGCGTCGAAGCGGTGGATGCCCTTGCCCTTGCTGCCGGTCTTGTCCCAGAGGCTGCCGCCCCAGGCGAAGAGGGCGCCCTGTTCGGTGAGCGCCAGCGTGTGGTAGTCCCCGCAGGCCACCTTCCGGATGCGGTGCTGCAGCATGGCCTCCTGCAGGTGGAACTCGCGGAAGTTGCTGACCTGCGCCGGAATGCCGATCTTCCCGAAGAGCAGCGACCCGCTCATGTAGATCTGCTTCTCCGCGTTGTAGATCGCCGTGTGGGTACGCGCGGAGGCCACTCCCACCGCGATGCCTCTGAACCCGCGGATGGGGGAGGGCAGGTTGGCGGTTTTGTTGTTGGCTACTGCCAGTTCTCCGTCCTCGTTGCGACCCCAGGAATAGATGAGCACGGTTCCCCGCCTTCCACCGAACGCGACTCCTCCTACTGGTCCAGCAGCATCTCGCTATTCTCCTCCATGCTAACTGTATTTTTAAACTATAAGCAAATCGAACGGGGAAGATGGTTAGATGGGAAGGAGCCGGTAAATAGGGGGAGGGGAGTGAGGGTATTGCGGATATGATGGAGATACGGTGATCATTTCTTGCCGGCTGCCTGTGGTCCCTGTAGCAATTTTTCCAATTCCTCCTTCAAAATTTGGTTGGTGCGTTTCTGTGCCTCCACATTGTTCTTGTGGGCCTGCCTGTCGGTCTCCTGCTGCTCCTTATCCTTCAGCTCCATATCGGCAATCTTCTGCTCCAAGTCGTGGACCTGCTCCTCCAGTTCCTTCGTCTGCCCTTCAGAGTACTGATCTTGTTCTCCATGTCCTTCTTCTTCTGCTCGGCCTGCAGAGCTCGCCTCATGCCGAAAGCTATCGAAGATTCGTAGAGGGTTTGGTAGGATTGGATGGTCTGCGTAGATAGGGGGTACTGACGGATCTAATCACGGACTCGGACGAGCAGGAGGCCGCGTTCTGCGCAATTAATAGTGATTTGTCTGATGAGTTCGTCGAAGCATTGACTGTAGAGTTCCTCCCTGATGGGGCAGATGCCTGTCTCGCGGGCCTGCCTCTGCTGTAGACGCTTGTCCAGCTTCTCCTGCAGGTCAAGCACATCCTGCTTGGTGGCTGGGGTGGCGGATACTGACTGGATCCTGCATGGGAGGTGAGTTACCAGAGTTGCTGTTTTTCGGTGGTGTACTCTCTGGGCGGCAGGATGGAGTTGAGGATGTCTTCGGTATAGGTATTGGTGAGGTTTTGAGGATTGATCTTGATGTCCTGCGTGGTGGGAGGGATACCTTGGCCTGTTTCTTGCCGGAGCTGGAGACGAGGACGGGGTTGGAGTATTTGACGAGACTCTGCGGTTGGTTGAAGTTAGTGGGTCCCTGGTTGGTGGACATATGTAACTTATTGATTTAAATAATGCGACTATAATCTTTAGCACAAGGGAAGGGTATTGTCTACTATCAATCACCCTCCCTGCATGGAATGGGTAGTATATCCTTTTAGGTTTCTTTCCATTTATGCAGATAATAATTCGAGCATTTTGGCGTATTATATCCCACGAGTTGAGGGCCACGTTTCGTTCGTTTATAATATTCTTATATGTCATTTTTGAAGAAGGAGGACGCTCTCTCGTGGGGATTCTGGCGGTGATCATCCTCTTACTCTACCTGGTATTCAGCGACGGCCAATTCTCAGTCATCTTCACCCTCGCGGGAACGGTGCAGACCTTCGGATTCGCCCTCATCGCCATCAAGATCAGGAAGAGCAGATCCGTCACCGGACTCTCCAGAGAGACCTTCATTTGCTACGCCCTCATCTTCCTGGTCCGCTTCGTTCTGTTCATCTTCTATAAGGTACTCTTCCAATTATGCAGGGATATCTACCGAACGATACTACTGGTAATTTGATCTTCAAGATCCAGGAGGCTTTGGCTCTATTGCTTTCGGGGTATATTCTTTACTGCATCGTTGTCTCTTTCAAGACCAGCTACAACCACGACCTGGACACAGTGAAATCATACTACCTGATTGCGGCTGCTGCCATCCTTGCAGTGCTCTTCCACTCTCCCTCAATCGATCCCTGGTCGGAGATACCTTTGGGCCTTTCCCAGTATCTCTAAACCTTCGCCATCCTCAGTCAATTCGTTCTTTTCCGCAATAAGGTAGCCCTCTCTTATCTAGAAAGGAGATATCGAGTCATATACTCTCACTTCGTGGCTGCTCAGGGCATTTCCCGCATTCTTTTCATAATATTCTGGATCTTCACCTACGCTGAGCTGAACACGGAGAAGGCGATGAGTTTGCTGTCGGAGTACGTGGGATACTGGTTCATGGCATCGCAGATAATCCACCTCTTCATCATGGGAGATTTCATGTATTATTGGATCAAGGCTGTCCGCCACGGTACTGGAGTCATCCAATTGCCACCTATATCTGATCTTTACCAGAACAACTATCACATATCCACACATATCCCTTTGCTTCTTATCACACACACATATCCCCATCCTGTCCTATCCCCCCCACCCATGCAGAGAGTATTATAGTCTATTATTGACAATTTAAAAATACAGTTATGCATAACTTTGAATAATTCGAGTGGTGGGTGACGGTTCCTTCTCTGTGGTCTACCAGGCCAGGCGGAAGTTGGACGGACGCCAGTACGCATCAAAAAGGTGAAGATGTCTGCTCTGACGCCCTCCGAGAAGGTGAGCTGCATCAACGAGATTCGTCTGCTGGCTAGACTCACGCATCCCAACATCATTACGTACAAGGAGGCCTTTTTCGAAGGAGAGCACCTCTGCCTGTCACTGAATTCGCGGAGGGCGGCGATTTCCTGCAGTTGATGATGCAGAGGAGGAAGGCCAAGCGGCCCTTCACCGAGGAGGAGTTTTGCAGCTATGCGCGGGAGATGGCCAACGGATTGAGCGGACTGCACCGCACCAACATCCTCCACAGGGACGTAAAGGCCGCCAACTTCTTCCTGGTGGGCGACAGGTCAAGATAGGGGATATGAACGTGAGTTCGATCAGCAAGGACGGCATGGCGAGCACCAAGATCGGCACTCCTTTCTATACCAGCCCCGAGATATGGCAGGAACTGCCTTACTCCTTCAAGAGCGATATTTGGTCTCTCGGCTGTCTGTTATACGAAATGGTCACCTTCGTCATCCTTTTCGGGAAGAGACGTGGGCGAGCTTAAGCCAACATCCTATCTGGTTCCTGCTCGCCGCTTCCTGCCTAAACTCCTGAGGAAATCGCCAACCTGATCAAGCACTGCCTGCAGAGAGACCCCAGGGACCGGCCCAGCGCATAGTAGCTGCTCAGCAACGAATACTTGCGTCGAAAGTACAACGAGTGCAAGCAGAAGACAATGTAGAAGAGTCTCATGAACGAAAAGGACCACCGATAGGCTTGCAAGCGCATCCTGAAGTAGATAAACTCCTGCGGTACTGCGAGGTCAGCAAGGCCTTGCTTCCCCGCAGCAATTACTTCACGGTCGAGAAGGAGTAAAATCATCCCAGAGGAAGAGGAAGCGAAGCATCAGCAGGAAATTGACATCTCGTTTGCTCACCATGTACAGCATCTACAACCAGAGGCCGCCGAGTCTCCCGAAGAAAACCCTAAAACCGCTCCACCTCAGATGATCCTATTATTTATGGCTCCGTAATGGCCTAAATTTACGACCAATTCGATCGTAAAATTTATTAATAATCCTACGAGATGCGACTGGTGAAACTGGCCTATATCTTACTGCTGTTCCTGGTGGCGGTCAACTGCGCAGACAGGGAGGAGTGGCGCAAGAGGTCCATCTATCAGCTACTCACTGATAGATTTGCCAGAAATGATGGGCAGACTATGGCTGCGATAATTTAGGTATGCGCTTGGATATTCAGGTGACTACTGCGGAGGAGGCTACGGGGAATCATCAACAATCTCGACTACATCCAGGGCATGGGATTCGATGCCATTGGATTTCCCCCATCATCGACAACAGGGACGGCGGTTACCATGGCTACTGGGGCAGGAACCTCTACAAGCTGAACGACCACTTCGGATCGGAGCAGGACTTCATCGACCTGGTCAGCGCCTGCCACGAGAGGAACATCCTGGTGATGGTGGACGTGTTGCCAACCACATGGGTAACCTCGACACCAACTTCGGAGTGAATACCCCCTTCAATGATGCCAGCCACTACCATGATTGGTGCGAGATCTCGGATCAGGATTTCGCCAACCACAACCAGGATAGGATCTAGAACTGCAGATTGGCCAAATGGCGGACTTGAAGCAGGAAAATGACTATGTCAGGACTACTCTTCTGAGCTGGATTAGGGACATGGTCAACAAGTACCACATTGACGGTTTGAGGATCGACACAATTCCTGAGGTTCCCAAGTGGTTCTGGAGTCAATTTCCCAGCATCTGGCGTCTACTGCGTCGGTGAGGTCTTCGACGGCGGCATGGGCTATCTCGGCGGTTACCTTGGTTCCCTTGATGCTGTTCTAAACTACGCTTTCTTCTTCTGGGTGCGCGACACTCTCTTCAACCAGAAGGACATGTACAACCTGCGCAACTACTACACCGAGTGGAGCAAGAACATCGACTACAACAGACTCAACTATATGGCCAACTTCTGCGACAACCACGACAACGCCAGGACCTCAGCTGGGGCGGAAACTGGGAGGACAAGAAGAAACACCACCGTGCCTGTCACGCTATGGCCATGACCTCCATCGGTATCCCCATCGTCTACTACGGGCCGAACAATACTTTGCTGGAGGCAACGACCCTGCCTGCCGTGAGATCCTCTGGAGGAACATGGACAGGAACTCAGACATGTACATCTTCATCGCCAGGATCAATGCTGCTCGTAAGAGATTCGCCATTTGGGCCGAGCCACAAGTGGAGAGATATGTTGATGGTGAGTTCTTTGCCTACTCAAGAGGAAAGATGTTCGTGGCTCTGACCAACAAGGTGTCGGGCGGTGTCAGCAAGACCATTTCCTACCATCCCTTCTCCAACGGACAGGTCATCTGCAACATCTTCTGGCCCGATACTGACTGCATCACAGTCAATGGCTCTTTCAACATCTACCTGCTCAATGGAGAGGTCAAGATCTACGTCCCTAAGTGATTATCCATACCTATCATCATCTTACATCAAGACACTAAATGCCCCAAAAATAACACATACAAATAATAGATATTTTATTGAAGAAAGATGATGGCTAGACATTGCTTCATCATCCTGATGGTTGTGGTGGGTTTGGTCAATGCAGCCAATAAGGATGAGTGGAAAAAGAGATCCATATATCAGGTGCTCACTGATCGGTTCGCCAGGAACGATGGAACCACACCCGCATGCTCCAATCTAGGTAAGTGATAAATCATATAGGAAACTATTGCGGAGGAGGATATAAGGGACTCACCAACCACCTAGACTATATCCTAGGCATGGGCTTCGATGCTATCTGGATTTCTCCAATCATTGACAACAGAGATGGAGGCTATCATGGCTACTGGGGAAGAAATCTCTACAAATTAAATGATCACTTCGGATCGGAGCAGGATTTCGTCAACTTTGTCAGCGCCTGCCACGCCAAGGGAATCTTAGTCATGGTGGATGTTGTTGGCAACCACATGGGCAACCTTGATACTAACTTCGGAGTCAATACGCCCTTCAATGATGCTGCCACTATCACGATTACTGCGAAATCACAGGGCAAGACTTCTCAACTCACAACCAGAACAGGATAGAGAATTGCAGACTTGCCAAACTGGCCGATCTCAAGCAGGAAAACGATTACGTCAGGACCACTCTTCTGAGCTGGATTAAAGATCTAGTCAACAAATACCACATGATGGCTCAGAATCGATACAGTTCCTGAGGTTCCCAAATGGTTCTGGAGTCAGTTCTCTCAAGCATCTGGAGTATACACAGTCGGATAAGTCTTCGATGGTTCCATGAGCTACGTGGGTGGTTATGTGGGTTCAATCGATGCCATCCTTAACTATCCTTTCTTCTTCAACATCAGAGACATCCTCTTCAACCAGAAGGACATGTACGCTATTAGAAACTACTACACCGATGGGCAAAAGTGCTCGATTCCACCAAATTGTCCTACACTGCCAATTTTGCGACAACCACGATAATGCCAGGACTCTCAGCTGGAGTGGCAATGGGAAGACAAGAAAAAACACCATAAGAGTTGCCATGTCATGGCCATGACCTCCATCGGAATCCCTATCGTTTATTACGGAGCTGAGCAATATTTTGCTGGTGGAAATGACCCTGCAAACAGAGAGATCCTTTGGAACCATATGGACAAAAACTCGACATGTATGGCTTCCTCGCAAAGGTCAACGACGCTAGAAAAAAGCACCAAATATGGGCACAAGGGCAAGTATAGCGTTACGTTGACAACTAGATCTTCTGTTTTCTCGAGGCAAGTTCTTGGTATGTTTGACCAACAAGGTGTCTGGGACTGTGACGAAGACCATCTCTTACCATCCCTTTACCAACGGAGAGAAGATCTGCAACATTTCTGGCCCGATACTGACTGCATTACAGTCAATGGCAGTTTCAACGTCAGTTTGCTCAACGGATAATCCAAGATATACGTCGTCAAGTGATTTCTATGATTGATGATGGATTTTGATTATGGAAGACGGGGATGGTATGGATTAGCTGGTTTTATAGTTGATAAAGTTTTATTGGATTGTGGGACAATATATTAATTCTTATTTTTGGGGTAAAAGCTTATGAGTGATATATTGTTGATGTTCTTCATCTTTCAACCAATAAAATTTTTCTTTAATTTGCAAAAAACGCTTATTTTAGTTTTCTTAATGAGCTTAAAGCATTCACAAGCATATGCAAATTTTTTTCCAATTTTCCATGTTTGAATCATTTATTTTTTATTTCCCTTTACGTATCAATATAAAAAATCAGTATCACAAAAAATCGAAAAAACGCATAAAAAATTACTACATTGCACGGCCAGACTGGTTGAAAAGGGTATGGGTGGGTTTGGGTGTGGTAGAAACTTTTGCATAAATTAATTGACCGAAAAAGAAGAATCATATATTTTATTTTCATTCGTCGTATCTCCCAAATGAGCAAAACTGCAACCGCATACGGCTCCGCCCAATCCTCCCCTCACTGGACAGTCCTTCCTGGCGGGATCGCCTCTTCACCGAGGACTATCAAGAGCTGGTCAATACCTTCAACATCCTGGATGAAAATGGGACTGGCGTAATCGACCAGTCGGAGCTGAAGGAGTGTTTGAGTAGTTAGGCAAAGACAAATCTAATCCCTTTATCCTGAATCTCATCAACGGTCTGGTGGAACTGAACCAGCCGATCACTCTGGACATCTTTATCGGTTTTATGACGTCGAACGTGGGCGACCTCAAGACCAAAGACGGTATTCAGAAAGTCTTCAGCATCTACGATGCAAATTGCAATCAATTTGTGAGCAACGTGGAGTTTAAGGCGGTCGCCACGCAGATCCGCGATTCCATCACCGAGGACGAGATCAACGAGATGATCCACGACATCTTCGTCCAGTGGTAGACCTCGTCGCACGAAGGGCTCTGCTTCGATGAGTTTTACCAAGTAGTCAGCAATTACGTTCAATGATCCCCCACCCGCAACATTTATTTATCGGCATTTATCTTTTTTAGACTTTGCAATCATAAGCGAATATGGATATTAGATAATCACTTACACCGTGTAATTACGTTGATCTTGATTGGGCCATAGGTCTATTGCTTAGCATTCATGCGTAATATGATCATGCAAATTTGCTAATTTCTTATATATTTCCATATGACAAGCTCTAAAAATTTACCTTCTACTCCAATTGAGGCATTACTTCATATGTTATTTTCGAGCATTTGGTGGAATTAATATTGACCCTATTATTGGAAGATGTTAATATTTAATCTATTTATGGGATCTATAAAATTGACAGTGCTTCTGCTCTCCCTTGCAGTATGGACACACACTTGGGAATACAATAACCCCTATCGCATGGCCGCCCCCTCAGTAGTGGTACAGGATTGGATCGACCAGCCCATCGACCACCTCAATTACTACAGTCACGCCACATTCAAACAGCGATATTATGTTCTCAGTGATTATTACGCTGCTGGAGGGCCAGCCTACCTCTACATTTGCGGAGAGGCTGAGTGCAGAGGCATATCGAACACCTCCTTCACTGCTGAAATCGCCAGACAGACCAAAGGCATCATCTTCGCACTCGAACATCGGTTCTACGGCAAGTCCCTCCCCTTCGGAAACGACTCCATGAGCTTCTAAAATCTACGCTTCCTCACTTCGGAGCAGGGACTTAGTGATCTCGCATACTTCATCACCTACATCAAGACCAAACAGCTCTACGGAGTAAGGACAAACACCCTTGGATCACCGTTGGCGGTTCATACGCTGGAGCCATGTCCTCATGGTTTAGATCAAAATACCCCCATCTGACTGTGGGAGCCATCGGATCAAGCGGAGTGGTGCTTGCCGTTTAGGATTTCAAGGCATTCGATGAGCAAATATACCAATCCGCCATGAAGAGCGGTCCTGCTTGTGTCGCTGCTCTCCAGGACGTCAACAAATACGTGGAGGACATCATCAATGGCGACGGAAGATTGGACTTCCAGGCTCAGTTCAAGGCAGAGAAGCTCACCGCCAAGGAATTCCTCTTCTACTGGGCAGATGTGGTCGTCTTCCAGTTCCAGTACAGCAAAAGGTGGAATTCTGCGCATCAGTTTCAGGAAAAACGAGAGAGGAAGTGTTCAACGTCCTCAAAGCCATCGCGCTGACTGTCTCACCGGTCGACTATGGAGCCTACTACCTCAAAAACGCCACTTTCGCCATGTAAATATGATGAGATTCAGTGAGGACGGCCGAGGAGCTCGCGCCTGGATCTACCAGAGCTGCACTGAGTTCAGCTACTTCCAGACTTTCTCCGACCACCCCATGCGTTCCCTGCAGCTAGACCTTGATTTCTACAAGTCCTGGTGCGCCGATATCTTCGGACCTGGCGTATGGCCCTTCGTGAACCGCGTCAACAACGAATTCGGAGGACTTTCCCTATAAGCCACCAACCTCTATATGACCAACGGAGATGAGGATCCCTGGAGGTGGGCAAGTCTCCAGAAGAGCAGAAAGAATATCATCAGCAAGGTCTATGTATGCCCCAATTGCGGTCACTGCGTAGATTTGAAGCAGCCTTCCGATTCTGATGCCGATACACTGAAAGCTGTTAGAGCTGAGGAATTGGCTAATGTCAAGAAGTGGCTTGCTGAAGCTCAAGCAAAATCGTCTCCAATTGATCATACCATGATTGAATATAAGCAAGCACACCTCATCAATAACAAGGATTATGATGATAAAGAAAACATCATAATCTTTGTCCAAATATGTCTCAGCATTTTAATAAAGTTATGATGGATATTAAGATACAACAAAGATGAAGATGAGTTCAGGATGCAACTTTTTTCTTGAGGAAGTAGAAGGTGCCAAGCCAGGCAATTCCAAAAGCGATTCCTCCCACCATTGGATTGACAGCGTTGTGTACGATCCTATTCCAAAGGTCCCTCCACTCGTCGTTGTGGTCACCTCTCCTCGGGTCCATATATTTTAATTATGAATATTAATTATAATGCTTCGACTCGCCGGACTTATCACACGCACTCTCTACCATAATAAAAAAGTGATCAGGCTTGACCTGGTCAATAAAAATGGAGGGAGGGAGAAGAAAAAAGAAAGAAGAATGAGGAGAGTGCCGCTGACTTAGCATATTAAACTCAGAGAGAAGAAGCAGGAAGAATAGGTCAGTCTTGGGATGTTGAAACGAAGCTTGGAATAGCAGGAGAGTGGTCCAACCAAGGAAGAGCAGGCAATTAACCATCTCATCAAGATTGAGACCAAGGCAGCAGCCCTCTTCAAACTCCACAAGGCCAAACATTTCGCATTTACTCCCAGAAATCTAGTTAACCTACTCATGAAAGTGCTATAGCTTAGCAGATCAATCCCAAAGAGCAAGAGCCATAGAAATTGGAAGGCCTGCTTTAGATTGTCTGCAGAAAGGTTAGCAAATTTTCACCTGAAGATATGATTCGCTTCTTGCATTCCCTCAAAAAGGTGAAGATAATGACTGCTGACTTCTTGTTACTGTCTCCTCTCATTCGGTTCATACTCTAAGACGTAAAAATCGCCTCATTCAGTTTGCAGCTCGCACGAACTAAGGTGGAATTAAGGGATAAAACGATTTTGAATCCTTTTATGTGATTTCCCTAGATGCCAACATTAAGTTGCTGCATTCTTTGGAGCATTTGCACTTCCTAACCGGCAGCTTTTACGAGCCTACTATTGTGAACCTCATCAGGAGCAGCTCTTCTATTTTCATAGACTTGTAGCTAGAAGTGGGAAGGAAAAATTGCTTCACAACAGCAGAGCTATCAACTGGTCCTTCTATATATCCTTCGTCAACTGGCAGGACTTTACAATATGCCTGTTGATGTGGTGACAGCATTCGTGAAGGCCTCAACATGCAAAAGTATTAATATTTTGACGTAGACGAGCCTACCAGGGAAGCTACAATTACTTTTTTCAATCGAAGACATCATCCACAACCACCCATCACTTCGCAGCCATTGCAGAGGAGCAAATATCACCCAGCATGCTGACGTTTTCCATATTCACCTCTTCATTTACGAATTGATAGAAAAACCAATGAACTCATCAAGATGAGGCCGCTTCATCTTCTACCCACGTCAAGTGCCTTAATGATTTTACCGAAGAAGAGATAAACGCACTCAAGTATGGAAACCTTAGGATGACAACTTTGGAAAGATTGTTAAAATTCACCATCAAAATCTATGAAAAGTTTTTCAGCAGTAACTATAGCAATTAAATCGAGAAGGAGAATATCTAAAAATGGGTGCAGGATGGCGAGCAAAGTCCGAAGAGTATTTGGGGTAATTCCTGCTTATCTATCGTCAATTAGTCTCTCAAAAAATAGTGAGAAATGGAGCGATTTGAGCTCATTGGTAATCTTTGTTTGCAAAACTTCACCTCCTTACTCCTCACACCCAACTGGTTTCCTGAGGATAGCTTTAGAGTAGCAGCCGCAAAACTGTAAGCCCATCCTCGATATCTTCTTCGGTAGGGGTGAAAAGGCGGGGGAGGTGCGAAGATACAAAAAGAGCATATAAGTGGATGCATATGCAAAGCTATTCCCATACTGGAAGCTAATCGCAAGTATCGCAAACATTACAGTTGACGCTACTCCTAAGGTTGTTCCTCAAGTTTTTCTTCACCAGAATCGCAAATGCAGATGTGCAGCTCTGTGCAAGCCAGTTCGCAGACCGAATCGTAGCCAATGACATCAATTTCTTTTCCCTTCTCATCAAAAAGTACGTGAAGTTTTCAGAATTCAATCGGTCTCTCGGCAAAACCTTCTCTGAAAAGGTGCAAAGCCCATAGTTTAGGAGATAGCTTGACAACTGCAACACATTACTGGCAAATGAACGATAAGATAGGGGAAAATTGAACGAGTTTTGGCAGTTAAAGACGATGATCCGGCTAAATATGAAGCGAGGACTTACTTCCTTCAAGTTTTTATTCCTTTTGTTGGAGGAAATCAGTCGAAAATCAGGAGGAGCAGAGGTGAACATCACCACAAGCACTCTTTTCAAAGAACTTCATTTCCACTTCGACGAAGAAATCAAATGCCTCCACTTCAAAGAACTCTTAACGTCTCAAATCTATAGTCTTGCTAACGAGATAATAGATATGCTTCAAAAAAGGGAGCATTAGACTAAAATTCCGAAATATACAAAATATCCCAGCATCCTGAATGCCAAGCCATCAAAAGTCAAGCCAAGCAGTTGTAATCTTCGCATGGATTGTCCCATGAATGATTATTTGAGTGTATATTGCTGCATTTGTCGATAAAAAGCTGGGGTTGGGGTTGGGGTTGGGGTTGGGGTTGGGGTTGGGGTTGGGTTGGGGTTGGGGTTGGGGTTGGGGTTGGGGTTGGGGTTGGGGTT
>NW_022205111.1:0-50916 GCF_008831285.2 Nymphaea colorata
CCAACCTCTGCTGGCTACGGCAGACTCCCCACGGCCTTCTTCTATGTCGCCTTCGCCCAACCACCATCCTCCACCCGATAAGACCAACGCCTCCTCCTCCGCCTTCTCCCAACGCCTCCTCCTCTGGTGAGCCCAAGGCCTCCTCCTCCGCCTTCGCCCAATGCCTCCTCCTCCTCCGCCTTCGCCTAATGCCTCCTCCTCCGGTGAGCCCCTTCCTTGCCAGCGCTGCGCTCTTCGCCCGCCCTCCCTGCAAGTTTGTAACCTCAAACATCTACTTCGGTCTTCAACAAAACAGCGAAAAGAAGAGGAAGAAAACCCTAACTCCCTAACTCCATTTATTTTTGAAAAAAAAATAAATTTGTTGTCGGGATTTTTGGGCCCCCGATAATCACTGTTGGAGGCCCGAGCTCGGCCCGTTAATTACCGGGTCGGGTGGGCCCGGAAAAAAAAGCCCGAATACCGGGTACCCGGCGGTGGCCCGGACCGGTGCCCAGGCTTAGATAGCATGAAGACAAGGTAAAAGAGAGCGAGGAAAACCAGATATAACGTGGTTCGGTTTGTTGAAACCTACGTCCACGGCTAGAAGGCACTCAGACTGTATTCTTATTGATAAAGAAGAAGGTGATATACAATGACAGGAATGAGTCCCTTTTCTAGGGAAAAATTTCACGTTTTATCATAGGCAACATTTTTCTTGCCATGAAATCTTTGATTGATCCCAAGATTGTCGCCTTTCTTTTTCTTAAGATCTTGCTGCCTTTTTCATCCGATCATAATCTTCAATTACCAGCTCTTCATCCGTTTTCTGCTTTTCTTTATCTTCTCCAACGGATTTGTCGCTCTTACCATTTTCCTTAACAATACTCAATCCATGCTTGGATGCGTGTCCGGTTGTCTAGAACCACCCGTTCTTTCTTGCTAGTCTCTGTATAGTAAGCCGCAGTTGCAGAGGTATTGGAGATCACAATGTTAACGTCGATGCCCACATGGTTTGAATCGATGTCCTGCAAATTTACTTGCTGAGAGGTGTCGAATTCGACCATGAATATATGATTGCTTGAGTTCCCGTTGTTCGACTCGTTGAAGAGGCCGAGTTAGCGGCCTTCAACAGCGGAGAAGTTGGTGGAGGGCGCCACAACAAAGGCCATGCCCTTGCCACCCGATTCCTGGAACTTTGATGCGATTTCAAGCACAAAGCATGTACTAAAGCATTTAGTTGTCTTAGCAGCAGGCAGTTTTTTGGTTGCGAAGTGTTGGGGAATAAGGCATGGACTTTGATGCCAGGAAGTTCCGGGGTATGTTGACCGTCAGTTAGTTGAAGACCCCCCGTTGGGTGACGGGTGCAGAACAAGATAATATCAAGTCTGACCGATGGAAGCCATTGAAGAGGAAGGCGCTGTTGAGTGAAGTTGGAGATCTGCAGAAGTGAACAAGAAGGAAGAACAGGAGAAACCGTGAAAGCCGAAGTGCCATGATCGAGAAAGCGACCAGAAATCACAGAAGTGATCAGTGCTCGTTGCCGCCGGTTGGCGTCATGAATGTCTCCTATTTATGGATGGAAGAGGAAAAAGGATACATGCCAAAATGGAATCTGTTCGTGTCTGCTTATTGGAATTAGTGTTCTTTTCAGAAATAATTAGCTTGTGGTTATACTTTATCGTGTCTTAATTTTTACCTTTTTCGCCTGTTATTTCTTTCTCTCGTTGCTGTTTGAAGAGAACTCTTGTCCTTACGAGGTAAAAAGGGAAATGAGGAAAGGTAATCATTCGGGAACCCCAACCATTTATTAAGAATGAATAAAAAAGTATAAGAATTTATTAGAATTTGTTAATGCACGTTGGATTTGAAATTAATAGAAAGGAAAACTTTTTCGGGTAGAAAATGATTTGCTAGCTATTATCCCAAGGATATGCATTCTAGATTAATAAATTCTTATATAGGTTTTAGAAGAAAAATAACGTAATTTTTTCATCCTGTACCATGTGACACACCTTCTATTAACCTTATAAAAATATTTTCAAAAACATTTAGTAACCTAATTTTTAATTGAATTCATTATCGAAAATTTTTTTCCTTCCTATTTTTAGTCTTGTCACTCATTAACCTAGTATTACTCGTTTATATCTTTTTTCGGTTATTAAAAAGGAATGCACCTATATTTATCGTGGAAAAAAAATTAAGAAATACACCTATAAAAAGTTGTAACTTGTCTGTTTTATTTTCCAATTTGTTGTCTTGAATAATACAAAGATAAAATTGAAAAAATTCATAGATTTTTCTTCTTTTCATACTACATTAGCGTAAAAATAATTAGTTATTTAAAATTTTGTAACTGATTAAACGATTTATGCAAGGGTGTACAACAAAATACAAGACTAAAATTTCGTAACTGATTAAACGATTTATGAAAGGGTGTACAACAAAATACAAGCAAGATCAATATAATTTACAACCAGTTTTGTTCCAATGGAAATCTAAAATTATTTAACGTTATGAGAACTGAGAAGTAAAAAATAAATAAAAAAATAAACGAAAATATTTGTAGTGGAATAAAAAACTTAAACTATGTCTAATAGCTTGGAGCCAGATATTTTTGTTGAGGAGTACTTGATTCAAGACCTGGGTCTAGTGTGGAACCGTATGTGGCACGTCGTGGGCTCGTGTCAATAAAATATAAATGAATGATATTATTTGACTTAAAAACAGGTCGGTTAGGAAAAGCACGAAGTGATGGACTATGTTTTTCTAAAATGCATATTTAATGAACCTTAGTTGGACCCCAGAGTTGTGGGATTATGCAATGCATTCCTTGAAAAACTCTTTCATCATATTTCGGGTCCACGAATGCATGCAATTTAGATCTACATGATGATGCAATAATATTTTCAAAAAGTAAAGGTTAAGACTAAGTTTGACATCAGTCCAAAATTTATAATTTAAGCTTGGTTTAGGAACAAGGGTTAAATCAGTGTCATACATTTATAAGCCATTAATGATATTTTAAGTTTCTGACTGAAATTTATTGTGACTGTTTTCAAAATTATGTCTATTTTTTTGGTTCTTAGCTAAATTCATTTTTTCGAAGGCATAAAAGGCTTTTCATATACATTCCTGTTTCTATTTACTCTTTAATCATGGATTAGCCTGGAAAAAAAGTAACAAGGTTATCAAGAGGAGTGGGTTTTGAGAGGAAAAAGCAAGTGAGTAACTACAGAAAAATTACCGAAGGGGGGCAGGGAGGCCCCTGGGGGGGAGGCTCGGCCTGCACCTGCTTCCGAAAAGAGGAACAGGACAGACCCTCATCTCCTCCTCTCATTAGGCTGATGACTCCACCCTGTGGCAAGTGGGTCACCGCCCACACCAGCCTATCAAAAATTTCATTATGATTGCTTAAAATTACATAGAGTGCTTATATCAGACCTGTGCTAGTGACTCGAGCACCCCTCAACCAAAATATTCTAACTTGGCCACTGCCCTTCATCCCTCGTCCAGATAACGAGGTTGCTACAGTCAGTAGTTTCTACACAAAAAAAATTACATAATTTATTAGCACAATACACCAACTGCATACGTCTGTAGTATTGAAGTCACATATTGAGCTTCTTTGATTATAAAATGCAGAAACATTTTGAAACATGGAAGAAGAAATGAGTTGATATCTTTATTAAGATATTTTAGATAAGAAATCTTGAATATGTATAGGTACATGTTTGTGAAATTGAATCTAAACAATCTGATCGAGTTTCAATGTAATCCCGACCCAGATCCAAATTCCATTGTGCATACCGATACAACTGCTAGTTCGAAAATTCAAACAGACCAAATAGATGATGTGACCCTGTTGAATATCCAATTGAAAAGTCTTGTTCATTTTTTTTGTTGCCACAAATTTTTGATGAACGCATCCAAATTAAAATTTTAATTTTTATAGAAGTAGAAGCCGAAATATTATTTTTTAATTTTTTTTATAAGATAAATAAAATTTTATAAAATTTACTTATAAATTAAAAAAAAATGAAGTGGGGTTAGGGCCCAAGAAGGCCCCCCTAGCTCTGCCCTGAACGTGTTTTGATGGCAAGTTAGGGTAAATCTAGCCACCCGTTCATAATGCAGTGGTCACTGAAGGGTGGGGGTCGCTGCCCCATCAGCACGTCTTGTTTGGAATACGCAAATTGTTCCCTTATTATTGATGATGGAGTGAGTTGCGTGCACTTCTTGTATATATACCAAAAGAAGAGTTGGGGTAATTTAGGAATTATTTAAAAATGTGCTTTTTAGTTTTTTAATGTATTTAGTTTATCTTTTTGTCTTTAAAAAAAAAATTCTTCTTCTTGGTTAACCAAGAGGATTTTGATCGCTAAATATGCTGGTGCACAATTTCACCTGTTGGATGGGACGTGACGTCGTAGCAATAATGCAACATGTGGAAGTTATCGTTGGCTATGCAAATAAGTTCATCTGTAATTTTACCTGCATGGTTCAACAGCTAGCTTTCATGGAATGATTAGAAGGTAAAGCTGATCGACTTGGTCTTGTAGGTGATGAGCAAAAAAAGAGAAAAAAAAAAAAGATTGCTGTCATTAAATTGGAAAGTGACAGTAGGACAAAAACTAACGGCTGTATGCAATCGCAAATGAATCTCACCTTTGAGTACCTTCTCTCTGATAAAATGATGTTCCACTTCTATATGTTTCGTTCGAACATGGAAGACAAGATTCTTTAACAAGTCTAATTGCACTTTGATTATTGCAGTAGAGTCTCACAGCATGATCCACATCTTGTTTAATGTCTTTCAGTAGTCACATCAACCACACACATTCTTGTGCTGCTTGAGATACTGCTCTATACTCTGCATCTGTTGTAGACAGTGAAACTGTCCACTGTCTCTTGCTACACCATGAAATTACACCACTTTCAAGACTGAATATATATCCAGTGGTTGATCTATGAGTTGATAAGTCTCCAGCATAGTCCGCATCACAATGACCAATAACTTGACAGGTTGGTCCTTTTTCATAAAGTATAACAAAGTCAGGAGTTCCTTCGACATAACTTAATTTCTATTTATTGCTTCTAAATGTAGCTTCCTTGGAGTTTGCATGAATCTGCTCACACACCAACTGCATAGGCAGTATCTGGTCTTGACAATGTTAAGTAAATTAAACTTCCAACCAGTTGCCAGTACATAGTGATATCTTCTAGCTTGTCTCCTTCATCAATTCTGAGTTTCGCATTTATCTCAATTTGGTGTTGGTATAGGTTTGAACCAAACATACATACTTATGTAGTAGTCATGAGCATAATTTTTTTGACTTAAAATAACCATTTGGATTCATAATCAATTTCTAATCCACGAAAGTGTCGTAACTCCCCAGCTCTTTCATTCGAATTTCACTGTGAAATGTTCGCGAATGAGATTAATTTCTTCCTTGTCATCTCTAGTAATGATTAAATCATCAACATAAATTAACGAAACAGTAATCTTCATACCTCTTGTCTTGACCAAAGACACTGGAATCTATTGAGGCAACTTGAAATCCACTAAACACTAAAATTCAGCTATTTTCTCGTACCATGGTCTGGGTGCTTGCTTCAATCCATAGAGTGTTTTTCTTAGCTTACAAATGTAGTCTGGCTTCTTTGGAAATTTGAATCCTCGGGCTGCTTCATATAGATTTCATGTTATATCCATATAGAAGACATTTTTCACATCTATTTGTCATATCTTCTAAGATTTGCTTGTAGCAATGGCTATCAGAATACGTATAGATGTAATCTTTGCAAGCTTCTTCAAAGTCAATGCTATACTGCTATGAAAATCCTCTCGCGACTAGTCGAGTTTTATATCTATTGACTGAGCCATCTGCTTTTATTTTTTTATTACATTATAAACCCACTTACAAGTAATGGGCTTACTCCTACAGGTTTTGGTACGAGTTCTCAGTCTCGTTATGCTCCAATGCCTTTATTTCATCATTTATTGCAGCTTGCTATTTTTCAACATCTTTTACTTCTTCAAATAAGCTAGCTTGATCTCCTGCATGATGGCACAATCTGCATTTGCGTAATTGAGATTTTGTTTCGGTACTTCTTGTTGATATTCTTAGTGTTATAGGTGCTCCTTCTGGCTCTTCAAGTTGTGATGGTCTTTCTTCTTCTATACTTCGTTGTTGAAGAGGACTGACTCCGGTTCTCCATAGGTCTACTCGTTATTCCCATTTTGGGCTATGTTCAGGCAGTTGAACTTGTTTATCTAATCGCCTTGTTTCTATTCAGGCTCTCCTTGATTCATTTCAAATTGTATTTGTTTCGAAACATTTCTCTAAAAAAGTAGAGAGTCTAGAAGCACATTCTTCTCTTCTGACCACCAAGAATCATCGAAGATGACATCATGAGAAACATGAACTTGTCCTATGCTAGGATTAGCAATTCTCCATCCCTTCCGATATGGATCATATCCAACAAAGACACACCTATGTGCCTTTTTGTCGAACTTAGTCTTGTCCTACTCAATAAAAAAACATAACATACACAACCAAATACTCTAAAATAACTCACAAACGGGTTTATGGACCATTTCATATGGAGACTTAAAATTAAATTTTGGCAATGGTAATCAATTAATTACGTGTACAGCTGTGCTGATACACTCGGCCCAAAATTTTGGTGGCATGTTCTTTGCATGCATCATGCTTCGGCATGTTTCTACTATATGACGATTCTTCCATTCTGCCACTCCATTTTGTTGTGGCGTATAGGCACATATAAATTGCCTTTGAATTTTGCTTCATGTATGCCATAAACATGTTAAATGTATATTCGCCACCATTATCAATGTGTAGATACCAAATTCTATACCCAAGTTCTTTTCTCACCATCTAGTGAAACTCCTGAAACTTTTCAAGTGCTTTAGACTTTTATTTCATGAAATAGACCTAAGTATCTTAAAAAATCATCAATAAATGTGATAAAATATCACTTCCTTCCAACTGATGGGTCTGGTACTTTTTCAATACATTTGAATGCACAAGCTCGAATGGTGCTTCTCTCTATACTTTGACTCTTTGAATGGCCTCTAGTGCGCTTTTCCATATTGACATCCTGGGCATAATTTGTCTGTACATACCTCAAGCTTTGGCAGGCCAATCAACTCCCTTATTAGACATATCTTGGAGTTTGTTATATCCAACATGAGCGAGTCTCTCATGCCAGATATTTGAAGTATTATGCTTTCTTGTTTTGTCAACATATGTTGTTTCTACTGATAGGACATATATTGACTCAACTTTTCTTTCTTCAAATATGGGAGTTCCAAGAACATCTTCATTTGTATAAACTTTTACATCATTTGGGCCAAACATGACATAGTGACCTAAAGCTGTAAGTTGTGGCACAACCAACAAGTTATTTATCATTCCTAAAACATGATAAACATTCTCTAAAATCCAGTCTTTACCAAGGTTAGCTACAACTTCTGCTTCTCCAATATGTGCCACTGAGAGCTTTGTGTTGTTAACAGTAACAACAACTCGATTTTCATCATATTCATTCATACTTAGGAACTTGCTCTCGTCACCAGTCATATGATTTGAACATCCAGAATCAATTATCCAATCAGTTTGATAATTGATCTTTTCTTCTTTTTCTTTTACAGGTTTTATGTGAGCGGAATTACATTTTTCGCGTTTAATATCCTCTTTAACTTCCATTGAGTATAGAAATGAACTTTTCTATACAGTCTCATTAGCTCCCCCATGTTGCTCACATGTTGTAACTACATTTCCTTTATCTATTTTGACTCTGAAGTCACGAGCAAAATGACCCAATTTTCTCTAAAACACTTTTTCTTTGGTCTCTACTGCTGTGTAGTTTCTTTTGTTTTCTTTTCTATATTTTTCTCTTTCTTTTCATCTATGTTCCTACTTGGGGACCTAATGACTGGCTTAGCTAGCCATCGTGATCTTTGACCCTTACTAAACAAGACTTCCTCATTATTTACTTTCAGTGAAAGCTCAGCCATTTGCTATGCTCATGTTTCTTAATTGATCAAAAGATTCTCTAACTCCAACGAAGTTGGTTGAACTGGCCAGCCTTGAACACCAATTATAAAACTGCTCAATTCTGAACGAAGTTCACGAACAAGAATTATCCGCATATGGTCCTCACTAATCTTAGACTTATGGTCAATTTGAGAAACTCCCTACAGATGTTTTTAACCTTCATAAAATAATCTGCTATCAATATGTTTTCCTGAGTTAATGTAGCTAATTCATTTTCTAAAGTTGCAGGTGGGTGTCATTAGCTCGAGAAAATAATGTCGCAAAAGCATCCCATGTTTCTTTAGGAGACTTAGCATCATGTATATGCTCTAATAAATCTTTCTCAATTGATACCTTAATTGTAAATAGAGCTTTCCCTGCTTTGATCATCCATTTCTTCTTTACTTCCTCGTCAACAAAATATTTGTGTCTGATCCCAATACTATATCCAATAACTCATGTCCTAAAAAATATGACTCCATGCAAGTTTTTCAATAGCCATAATTGCTATTGTTAATCTTTTCAAAATTATTTAATGCAACTACTAATGCCGCCATAATTTCATAATATAATTAACATAATTAATCTCACTATTAAACCAGCCCTTAGACTGTACGTCACTCTGATACCAATTGTAGGAAACAAATGTGGGCCCTAGATATAACTTAGATCCAAACCCGAATTTATGCGGAGAAAAAACAACAGAGTCTCGACGTCCAAAATAATTCTTAATAACAAACTTGACAAGACTTACTTAATAAAAGCTTAATCACTAAATCAACAAAGTTCACAAAGTGATCCCAACAAATGATGATGTAACTGGACCAAGTATACTTAAATAATATACTTGCATTATTTGTCAAGATAAAACTTGCAAAAGTGAGGTACAAGAACTCACCTCAACAAAGTCACGTAGTGAGCTATCATCCAAGTGCCCAATTCCTTTTCATTTGAGCATACACTTGAAACTCCCACACTCGAGCTCATGAAGTGAACAAACAAACTAAACTCTTAAACTCTTGCTCAAGACACTCACCACTCACTTGAGTTTTTGATGCTTTACAAAATGGCTAGCCACTCCTATTTATAGGGAGGAATAGTCGGTGGTGGAAGAATTCACTGATTTCTGATTAATTTTTTATTTTATTTTATTTTAGTTTCTTTTCTTTTAATCACACCACCTTTAAATGCGAAGCTCACAGCTGCTTGTGTCTTCTCGATTCTTCTAAGAGAGTCGGTGATAACACTTTATAGCAGCTCCAAAGAAAAGAGTACTCTAGCTCTAAGTGAGGTGTTTTCCAGACAAACCCTCACCCTATGCTCCATCAAACCAGGCATCTAACTCAAATATCCCACCTTGACACCTCAAACCTCGCAGCCATCAAACCGAGTCTATCTGAAGCATCCTGCTCGACTTCAAATCCTAGCATTTTTAGCTTGGATTCCGGCCGGAGTTTGCTCACTCCAGATGTCGTTCCATGAAGCTCCAGCCAAGGCGACCCGGATCGACTTTCAGGTCTAACACCTGGAACCGAGCACCATCAGCCTAGGCGTTCTCCGACTTTCATGTCGAGCCCATCCTGACGTCCCCTGTTCTTCCCTGTTCCAGACATCCTCCTCCCCTGCTTCAAACGCCTCCAGCAACAGCATTCTCGGCTGTTGATTTAGCGACTTAGTGCCGGAATAGAAGGCTGCAGCCAAGTGCTCCTATCTCCCACTTGAGGCATATTGTCCCCACCAAACCAGGTGTCTCTAGGGTCCAGCTTGCACTTGCCTCAACCTTTCCATTCACTAAGGTCATCCTCCTCATGCTGCATTTATTTCACTGGGTTAATGCGTTAAAGTGCATGGCTATTGCTAAACAAAAAAAAAAGGAGTAGTCAGTCCTGTCGAGCAGCTATTAAGAGGCAGGGTGCAAGCATGGCCAGACAGCCTTCTCCATGGCCTGATTAGCAGCAACCATAGTGAGGCTGTCACCACCTCCTATTGAGCCAGAATCAGGGGTTCAAACACCCCTGATCTTACTAATGCCTAATTTATTGGGCATATCACTGCCATTTTTCAGTAACAAGCAAGTCTGATCTATAGTTTACAAAGAAAAAATTTTGGTGGCATGATGCCTTGAATCAATCTGTAACCAGCCTAATGGCCCTGGTTTACAACAGTCCGCTTTACCCAAATCCGTGGTTCATAGTGAACTAATTTCAGCTACCCATGATCATGGTGATTTGGCTAACCAACTTCAAATTCCACTAGGAATGGCCACACATTGATTTGGCCATTCATACTCCATGCCTTACGATGGTCTTGCTTGAATCATGCTCCTCAATATTGGACAGCATTGAGTCATGACAGGTGAGATTCTGCTCAAATTGACAGCCACATTACTTTCCTGGAAACAGTATCCTTGGTGTACTTTCCCCTAATTCGAGTTCCTAAGATGCTACGCTTCGCAATCAAATACATTGAAAATCAGAAAATGGCATTTTCAAAATTAATCTATCCCATAAGCAAAAATTTGATTTTAAAAGAGTCTCATTCGTGTGTAATTATGATGACGAGACCACCATAGCTTGGAAGGGAATTTGGATCATTCATCTATGTGATGGATAGTTTTTAGCGATATATGTAAAAAGAGAAGATGAGTGAAGTATGAATGTTTTTCTATTCCATGAATGGGCAATGAATCAGACTCCATGGTCTCATCAAATCAATTCCACCAAGAGTCGGACCTATTCAAGCTATGAGTGCAGTCCATCTTGTAAATGGGAAAGGCAATCAAATTGGGCTTATTTCAATATACAAATTTCTGAAATTTTCAGAAGTTTCTATGGGTTGAAAAACCAGCAATTAACAAAAATGCTTTATCTAGTTAGGCACTAAAAGAAATCTCTTGATCCAAGTACAAGTATTTTGGTCATGTTGACAGCCACAAAAGAAATCCAATTTTTATGAAGAAAAACCAGCAATTAACAAAAATGTTTTATCTAGTTAGGCTCTAAAAGAAATCTCTTGATCCAAGTACAAGTATTTTGGTCATGTTGACAGCCACAAAAGAAATCCAATTTTTACGAGCCCATTTGGAAATAGGTACTTTCAAGATATTTTCACAATCAAAAGCTATCAAATCTACAGAAGCCAAGCATTCCAATCAAAACCAATCTTTCAAAATCCTTCGTCCTAAAAAACCTAGAAGAATGCAAAAATGTGATTTCCTACCCAACAGTGCATTTCCTAAAACTCAATCCCTAAAAATTGGGTTTTAAACCAAATGAACCTAATTTTTGCCTACGTTCAAAGCAAAATGAGTTGAAATCAACTGGTCAAAACGAATCTTGGAATTCCATGAATTCTCAAAAATTTCAAAACCTAACTAAGCTCATGGACCTTACTCATAAATTTCCTATACCAAGGTGAACCAATGTCTATGTGGGATCTAATTAAATTGTCCATGGAGAGGAATACAATAAAGTATGAATGAACATATAGTCTATCTTATGGAGGCATGCATGCACTCACTTCCCAAATGCATTCGCTCTCCTACGCCAAGGTTTTAGTGAGCAAAATTCCATAACTAAGTCATATTATGAAAAAAACTTGGGCATCTCACTTATTTTGATGCAAAAACACAAAATTTCCAAAATGGATACAAAACTAGAATTTTCAAATGTATTTCATGATTAGGTTTTCCTCAAAAAAAACTGAAGTCAATTTTCAGTCCAAAATCTACTCAAAATCAAGCAAATTTTCATGACCTTTATCAAAATTCCCAAATCAAAATTTCAATTTTTCAAAATCAAGAAAATTCCCTACATCTGAACTTGGACTTCTAATTTCCAATTTTCAAAGCTCATTCCGGGATCAAAACCAACCAAATAAAATCATGTTTGTCAAAATTCACAAAACACCAGTATATTCCAAAACTAGGATCAAGTCTCAAAATCCCAAATCCAAAGATTTTTCCAAAAATTCTAAATCGGTCGAGTTCCAATTATTCCAAGCCCAAAATTTTGACCTCCAAGATCTGATTATCTAGTCCAACTTTTGGTTACCCAATTTCTAGATTTTGGGTTCAAAACCAAATTCTGGTTCCAAGGCCCTCAAGGATTTTTTCAAACAAGTTTGAAAAATCAGACTATCTTCAAAATTTTATAGTCTAGGCAACTTCCAAGGTTGAATACTCTATCCTAGTTTCAAAAACAACTAACTAAACTTCAATTATCTGAATCCCCAATTTAATCAAATTCCAAACTCCTAATTTTCAAATTCAAAATTCCAAACTCCCAATTTTCGAATTCAATTATCCAATCCCTGCACATGCATGTGGGAAGCATGACTTATCAAGCTTGAGGAAATCTAGACTTTGGATCGCTTACTCCTATCAATGCTGGCAGGAATTGTCGATCACCATCCTGATGGGCTTGTCTCTTTCTCCTGAAATGTACTTTTTTTTTAAAAAAAAAACTCATATTTTGCTACTTCGTGAGACTTCCCCCCTCTCGCAGGATGAGGCACGAAGACTAGGGAAACAATGGCAAACAACATTCTTTGATATAATTTATTATGCAATACCTAATTTGCAAGCAAGGTGCAGTTTCCATAGCAGATGAAGATGCTAGACTTGCTGTTAACGTCTCACCACAAATAAGGCAAGCCTCTTGTAATGAACACAAACCATGTGTCTCACATCACAATGTGACATCCTTGTAAAGTGAAAAGAAACATTAGAATCATGCTTTTCATGCTTATTTTCAAAGAACTCTTCTGTAACCAAGGTCTTGCTTTCTTACTCATGAAACACATTAAACAACCACCAAGGCCGTGCCAGTTCCAGAGATTAAACATTAGATTGCATGGTTGCAGCCACTCAAAACAATCATTGTGAAGAATTCAGGATGAGGCAAAACTGATGTACCATCCCTTGGATGGACAATTTTTTGCCTCTTTTTCTTCCTCTTCTCTAGGAAAAAGAAAACAAAAAAGGAAATACGCACCATGCCTAGAACAAGTTAAGGTGTGACTGGCATCTATGCATGCCTCGACCGACACAGACTAATGATTATGCCTAGAACCACATGCATGCCTCTTTTTCTTTTTCTTGTTGAATATCCTACTCAAATTTCACATCTCAAATTTTTTTCTTCTTAGGTGAAAAATTGAATCCTACAAACGGCATTCCATATAGTCAATAGCACATACTCTATTGAAGGAAATCAGAAGACATAGTGCAGGAGGATTAATTTAACAGTGATTTCGTAATTGGTCAAGGTAGAAATCTTAGTGCAAGATGATTAGCCTACAAAATCCGTAGCATTGTCTTGATCTTGGTATAAGTCTGTCATCAACTTCACCATTTTAGACATTTCAAGTCAGTCCATTTTTCTCTCTTTGTATATCTCTCGCTTTAACCACTTGATGTCCACCATCATTTTATATCTGATATTGACATTAATGCTGACCAAGGTCTCTTTATCAAATTAAAAAAGAAGCATTATATATATATATATATATATATATATATATATATATATATATATATATATATATATTAGCTCTTTATCGTTTAGATCTTGAATTTTAATCAATCTTGATTCGATCCTAAGCAATAAGTTTGGATTTAGATCTCAAGAAATGTTTTGTTGGATTTCAGATAAACGATCATGGATCTCAGGTTAGGGATATTGTACGTTAAATATCAAGTATTGGATTTCAGATCTTAGACTGTAAACATGGGACCATAGATTTGGATCTTGAACCTTATATTATGGATTTTGGATTGTAGAGGTAGGATCCTAGGTCTTAGATCTTGGATTTCAGATTTTAGATACTAGCTTTTGGATCTCAAGCATTAGACTATGGATTTTGTATGTCAGATTTTGAATCTCAAATCTTAGATTATGGAAATTGAGCCATGATTTAAAATAATGGATTTTGGATCCTGAATTTCCACAACACGATATAATCTTTGTGACATCTTTATTTCAAATTTAGAACAAGAACCCCTTAGATTCTGATCTCAAGTCTCGGATTTAGATTTAGATATCCCTGCTAGGTCCATGTTCCACTTCAGGTCTACATGGCCTAGTTTTGAATGCATCATTGTAGATCTAGGATCATTGATTTGCATTGATCCATGATTATCTGGATATGAATAAACTTCATATTAGTTTCTTATTATTCATCAGCCTATTTCTGAGATATACTTCGATTTTTAAAATGTGCATGATTTCAAATTCATAGTATGTTTGCTTTTTATGTTTTGGACGACATTTAGAGTTGAAAAATAAAACATTTAAGACTAGTCTTTGGTTTGATTACCTTTGGTAAAGGTGCCAGGATTGGTCAAACCTCATACCAGCACAATGGGTCCCATCTCTTGGAATCTCACGTAAAAAATGGAGGCAAGTATGGATAATGATATCTCATTTATTACAGATTGCGTGTGAATTTTATGATAAAAATTTCACATGTAAACAATGTAGAATCAGATGGATGAGAATATGATGAGTTAGGATGTCCAACCTTGAGGGGTCGTAATTTTATAGTGGAGAGGTGCGCTCCGACCAACGAGGTGAAGAGGTGCAGAGTTGGCCCAATCATAAAGAGGCACGAACCTAAGCAATCAGAAGAAGAGTTTAGGGGTAGGCCAATGAGAATTTTTGAGTTTTTCTTTTATTCGCTTGAATGAAATTTTGTAAGAATGACTCCTAGAAAGGTGGAATGACAAACCGTTTTGAGGAAACGTGGCCACGAGATTTACTCGTTTAGGAAAAATATTTTTGCGAAATCTTTATATTTTCTAAGTTTTATACTTTGGGCTTTTATAATGGTTTAACGACAACTTCACTGCTTTGGAGATTTATCAAGGCAAAACTTGAAATTTGCATAGGTACTTACTAGATTTCAGAAGAAAAAAAATTAATGGGGTGATCATGAAGAGATTGGTGCACCTCTGGAAATGGATCAGTAACGCGACATTGATGATTATGGGCTCATTGTGAGCAGAAAGTACTTATAGACTTGATTAAAATGGTACATATAAAAGTTTGAAGGTAGTGAAGAACTTGTGGTTTTGATGGAAAGATAAGGGCAAAACTAGGAAATAGGCCAAGCACACTCTACTTTTCAAGAGAGGAATATGAAAGTGGCTTGTAGGAATAAGCATCGTTCATGAAGAAGCACAGACAAATTGCCAAGTGATGACTGTTGTCCACCTGGAGCAAGATTAAGTTTAGTAAGGTGGAAGGCCTCATGGTGTTCCTGTAGGTTAGGAAATTTGCCAAGGAAGAAAGGGAAATTTTGACTGAATGCATGCAGGATTATGATAGAGGGGTACTAGGGGGACACATACGGTGAATGGGTGCACCTGAAGAAAAGGCCCAAACAGATGGCCAAGCCTCAAAACTTGCCTAGAGAAGAATGTCACTTTAATGCGCACAAGTAGCAATGTTGTAGTTCAAGACCTTGGCCAAGGGCCAGATGAAAATTACACAAAGTGCACCACAACCCTTAGGAGAGTGTATCTCTGGGGATGTGATGGGACTAGGCATGCTCAATGAAGAGGCTTCCACCCTTGGCTAGGCTGTGAATGTTGCTTGCTAAAGTCGGATACCTCCTTAATAGCAGAAAGTATGAACCTGTATACAGTAAGGATATTGAGGGGCAAAATTTGAAATTAGTTACTACGGTTTTGAGATGGCTGCATGAAGGGTAAGAGTACGGCTTTTCTTAAGATATTTTCAATACAGGACTAAAACCAAACTACATTTTGTACAAGGCACACCTGCACAAGCCATAAAGTGCCTAGAAAGGAGTAATATAGAAAAACATAGAAGACTTACAGTCCCTACTCCTTTTTGAGGAGAAGGGTGAAAGAATGAACTATAAAAAGGCACTTCCCTCAACCCTTCCTACATGCCCTTCTAAACTGCAACAATTTAAGAAGCCCTTATCAAGACATGTACCAGGCAACATTTCATAGGAAGTCACAATTTGATAAGCATAGGGCCAAACCAACCCAATTATTAATGAGCAGGATAATGTGCCCGGCCATGACTCAGCCAGGCCCATCGGGCCCTTATGAGAATCCAGCCCGGCCTGATGCACAACCATGTGCACCCATGACGAAGTAGTGTGTAAAACCATATAAGCCAGGCGATTTTTGACAACTGACAACCATAGCAGACACTTAGGATAACCTAGCTTAGTGAATAAGAGTAGAAAAACAGTGTCAAAATACTAAATAAAACAAAACAAGAAGGTAGATCAAGCTCCTAATGGCAATTTACATATACCATCTAACACCCTAGTAAATAAACGAGAACTTTGCAGTCCAGATGCTATGGATATGTGATAAGAGGGAAAAAAAAATAAAGAACAGTAGATACAGTGTTCCGAACTAGGATCATGGGTATTCAATCCATTGGCTGCATTGACTCCCTCATTCCAAAATGATGCAATACTTCGTTAAGAAGCAATGTGGAAGATAGATCAATCTAATATCATATACTTTTAAGAATGTTTTGGTTTTCTACACAAATGAAGGTAGCAAATAAGTAAAATAACCAATTATATATTATCAAAACAATGTATATGAATATATATGTTCATTAACTAAAATCATAGGAAATAACATATATAAACAAATTACATTCTTAATTATTTTTGCTCTTATCAAATTAGAAACTTATAAATTAAGAATGTCATCTGTAGATTTTGGATAGCAACATCTAATCAATCAATTTTAGGTTTGGCCCCCGACAAATATTGTTCAAGTGTCAAACTTGCATGAGGTTGGCTGCCCCTTTGCACCCACCTCGTCAAAACTAGACAAAAAAGAGTTAAACTTTCACCTTGTTTGAATATTAATTAATTTGTTTCATTGGAAGAAGGTAAGAGCTCGAGATCCTTATACGCAAACTAGCTATTAACATGGTCATAAAAATTGTTTTAAACATGAATAATGGATATTGTATGCATTTCTCTTTTCATGAAAAGCAATTGCTATATAGATAGTAATCATTCATGAATCATATGCTTACTAAGTAATGATTACACATTTCAACTAATATGTAGGCATGTTAAACAAAGCTTCTTCACCAGGACAATGCCGAGTGTCGAACTCATTTCCAAATTCGACAGTGTTTAGCTTATACAACTGCTTATATTGAAAAGTCAAGCTACGCTTGAATAGATGGAATTGGCATATTAGATATCCAACTAAAGCCAACCATTGAGATACCTAACTCTTACTCTTTTTTTGCTCTATAGTACAATATTTTCTAGGTGCATACAGTATGCATGGGCATGTTATACATGCCCCTTCCCTAACAACATGCATCTACTGGCCAGTGAAAGAGAACAAAAATGCCATATAATTTTTTTTTTCACTTATATGTTTCCACATAAATTTGGATCACTCCACGTGTTGATCATCTAGTTTCTTATTCAACTTCATTTGAAGGAGAGGGAACTCAACCCATCGGTACTGGGTTTGACTGTTCCTAATGCCTTTGTCAGGGATAATCAAGCCGAAAGCTAGACTTTTACCCTCCATTTCTGATTGCTATGTTGATCCTAAATATAATAGAAGAATGAAGCAATGTGTTTCTTAGTTTTATTAAAGTAAAGTCTTAATGCAAATCGAAACTTTAGGAGTTTTGATTGAGATATCGTTGATCAATCTTACTGTCATCATAAGTCATGCAACAATTTAACCTACCGTATATGTTACATGCTCACTTAAAGATTAATGGCTAGAATTGTGTTCCTAAGGATTAAAATTGAAGAGCTAGGTTTAGATCATAGGTTTGGGCTAAGCCATAAGAATTTTGTTTTGTTGATGCTTGATTTTGAGTTGAATCGATTTTAGATTGGAAGCTAAGTTCTAACTTTGTGTTATAAGGTTTGGATGACTAAAGTTTTGGGCTTAGGACTTATAAAAATTGATGATTTTTAATCAGCTTCCATTAAACTAGCTTTAGATGTTAGGTTTTGGGTTTGATATATTGGATAGTAATGCTGGTTCTAGTTAAAGTCTTAGGTCCTATGATTTTGATGCTTTTAATATTATGTTCTGATGTGATGATTTAATTAAGCTATCTAGGATTGTGGGTATTTTCATAAAGATTTTGAGTTAGATTGTATGTTGGTTTATATTTTAATGACTTAAAATTTGTCTGGTTTTAAAGTCTTGTGATTAGAAATTTGATCTTTGGTTTCTCCTAGTTCAAGGACTTTGGTTGACTAAGAGTTTTGGTCTAGGTTGAAGATTTTGATTTGATTAAGCATTTGGTTTTCCTGAGTCTTAGTATCGTTTAGATCCTTGAGGTTTTTTTCTGAAAAAACTTCTTCTGAAATAACTGTGTTTTTGGGAATTTTTTTTTAAACATTGATGCAATTTAAAAATGATGTGCCTAATTAGAGGTAAAGAAAAATTACGTTGTTCTTACAACAAAGGTAGTACTTAGGTTGTAATACTAAATAACTATTTAAATTCTAATCAGAGGTGAAGTTTGTTCTTTGATGGATTATATAGACTTAATTCAAAACTCATTGCATGCCCAATCTGGGTGGTCCTCATCTAGCTTTAAGAAATTAGTTCTTCCCCAATCCAAGACTATTACCACGGATTAGGGGCTTCAGTACCTTCTAAACTTCATTGGGGATGGTGTTGCATGTACGTTAAGCAAATCATTGCTGAAATTAAACTAAATGTGAGGCAAAAGAACCTTCAACATTGTTCAGTTAAACAGACAGATTAATGATGGAGAGGCATAACTAACCCTTTGGTACCTAATTGACAAGGAAACTATTGTAATTGAGCTTAGTTAATGCTTGAAAAAAATATTATTTGTTCCCTAAATCAATATATTGGTGCCATGGTTGAGGGTGTAATCATCTTTAAATTTCAATTGAGCGTAGTGTATGAAAATGTGATTAATCGAGGGAAGTTAAAAGCCAAAATGAAACTACATGAAATTATAAAAGCATAATTAACAGCTAGGTTTGAGAGCGAGAGAGAGAAGAGCATATCTAAATCCTTAAATACCTAATCAACAAGGAAATCAAATGCATGTATGTTTACTCGAGGTTTTAAGAGATAATCTTGTCTATTCTTTGAACCAACGTTAGTACTGCAGTTAGAAGACTGATCATCCTTGGTCGATTGCTTTAGTTCCAGCCAGTAGGGTTGTCAGCGTCTAGGTTGAATTTTTTTCAACAGATTCAATCTCCTTGGCCATGGCTTCCTCCCATGCCGATTGGCTGATTGGCCGATTGCCTCTTGGTAACACGACGGCTCCTCTGTTGCCGCAAGCATGACCTCTTCTTCGACGTCTTCATCATCAAGCTCAACAAGCCGAGCGTACCACATGATATCATCAATATATCTATACCGAATGGGTCCGTCATTACTGTCCTCCATCTCCGAGGCCACGGCAGTTTCATCCGCCAGCAATCTCCTAGTCGGTGTCGCCATTGGCGTTGCTTCGCCACCCATCGGTGTCGATGAAGAAGTCGGGTAGCCTGGCTCCATGGATAATGACCTTCCTGCTTGTCTGCTTGTCTGCTTGCACTGAGTTGTCCACTGCTGACTTAGTGTTGGATTCATCCTCAATAGTGAAATTTGACGATTCACAGCCTCATGCATCCATGTTCCAATTCCACTTCAATTTTTCTTCAAATTTAACATCACGACTTACATTGATTCTCCCACGCTGTGGATCGAAAAGTCAATGCGCCTTGCAGCCATCCTCGATGCCGAGATACACCATTAGCTGGCTGTAATCATCAAGCTTCTTTAGGTGTGTCGTCGTCACCCTGGCATTCGCTGTGCAACCAAATAACTGAAGATGTGCAAGATCAGGCTTCCTACGACTCCAAGCTTCATACAGGGTGCGCTCGCCCATGGCCTTTGTAGGCAAGTGGTTCAGTAGGTAGACTGCGTGTCGTACTGCCTCCCCCCAAAATCTTCATGACATGTTCATGCTCTTGAGCAGGGACCTAGCCATCGCCATCATTGTCCTGTTCCTCCGCTCCACCACACCGTTTTGTTGTGGTGAGTATGGCGCGGTGAGGTGCCGCGCAATGCCCGCCTTTTCACACACATTGGCGAACTCGAGAGAGAGGAACTCACCTCCCCGATCGGTTCAGAGCGTCTTGACGCGATGCTCGCACGCGTTCTCAGCCAACGCCTTGATCCTCATAAACGCCGAGCATGCCTGGTCTTTTGTTCTGATCAAGAACAACCACATCCAACGAGTGAAGTCACCAGCGATTAGTAAGAAATAGCTATTACCGGC
This sequence comes from Nymphaea colorata, assembly GCF_008831285.2. Classification (NCBI taxonomy): domain Eukaryota; kingdom Viridiplantae; phylum Streptophyta; class Magnoliopsida; order Nymphaeales; family Nymphaeaceae; genus Nymphaea; species Nymphaea colorata. The sequence goes on from NW_022205111.1 coordinate 20,342, forward strand.
AGGGGTGGGTGGCGTGATCGGGCCGCAAAGATCAGCTTGCAAGAGTTCGACTGGCTCCTTTGCTTGATAGTTGGCTACTGATGGGAATGGCTGTCTCGTCTGCTTCGTCACCAAACACTACCGGCATAACTAAGCAGGATGAGTGATCGGCGGTAGCCCAGTTGTCGTCTTCTTGTTTACAAGCATCTTCATTGCTTGAAAGTTGACATGGCCGAGACGAGCATGCCACAACCATGTCGGATCCTCGAGGTTTGCCAGAAGACACACTGGCCTTGCAATCTGCAGCACGATGCAATAGAGACGATTTTGCGTGCGTCTCACCTTCATGATCAGCTGCCATGGATTTTTGACGAACACCTCCAGTTCGTCCTCATCCATAACCACCTTGTGGCCTGCCTCGGTGAGTTACCCGGGACTCACAATGTTGCTGCGAAGCCTTGGAATATAATATACTTCCAGGAGCAGCCAATGATCATCATTTTTGCATCTAAATAGAATTGAACTCTTACCCATGATCTGCACTGATGAGCCGTCGCCGAACTTCACCTTGCCGGTGATTGCCTCATCCAACTCCTGAAACTTGACCTTGTCTCCAGTCATGTGGTTGCCGGTGATCTCCTTCATTTCAGCCCTCAACTTAGTAACCGCTAGTCACTCCCATGATCTCCTCCATTTCAGCCCTCAAGTCTCGCACCATTTTCTCCATCACCCATGGTCTTGGGAACTGGACACACATTCACATGTTCTCCTCACGTCTCCACTTTTCACTCCCACCAATTTCTCCATTCTTCTTTAACTACCCATGATTTGGAACCGATGGACCTCACGTACCCACGAGCTCCTTCATGCACTCACACTTACACACGTTTCCACGAGCTCCTCCACAACAGGAGTTACAGCAACATTGGCGCCCTCCCTTGATTCACACTCAATCACCTCCCTTTTGGTAACGGCAAAATGAGCAGAGGTAACCGTAGGTTGCAACACACCAAGGAGAGGGATGCAGAGTGCGACACGGTAGAGAGTGCATGGCAGGGGAGAGAGAGAGTAAGGAGTCAATAGGAGAGAGAGTAAAGAATGAGAGGGGACTTCACGGGTAGAGGGAAGAGGTTTAAGGAAAAAAAAATTCTTTCTTCTTTTGTGCGTACTTCATTGAACTTTCTCTAACAACTATATATTGAAAAACGAAAACTTGATCCTCACGCTAATAACCACTGGTCATTCCATGATCTCCTTCATTTCAGCCCTCAACTTAGTAACCGCTGGTCACTCCCATGATCTCCTCCATTTCAGCCCTCAAGTCTCTCACCATTTTCTCCATCACCCTTGATCTTGGGAACCGCACACACATGCACATGTTCTCCTCAAGTCTCCACTTTTCACTCCCACCAATTTCTCCATTCTTCTTTAACTATCCATGATTTGGAACCGATGGATCTCACGTACCCACGAGCTCCTTCATGCACTCACACTTACACACGTTTCCACGAGCTCCTCCACAACAGGAGTTAGAGCAACATTGGCGCCCTCCCTTGATTCAGACTCAATCACCTCCCTTTTGGTAACGGCAAAATGAGGAGAGGTAACCGTAGGCTGCAACACACCAAGGAGAGGGATGCAGAGTGCGACAGGGTAGAGAGTACATGGCAGGGGAGAGAGAGAGTAAGGAGATAGTAGGAGAGAGAGTAAAGAACGAGAGGGGACTTCACGGGTAGAGGGAAGAGGTTTAAGGAAAAAAAATTTCTTTCTTCTTTTGTGCATACTTCATTGAACTTTCTCTAACAACTATATATTGAAAAACGAAAACTTGATCCTCATGCTAATAACCGTTGGTCATTCCATGAACTCCTTCATTTCAGCCCTCAACTTAGTAACCGCTGGTCAATCCCATGATCTCCTCCATTTCAGCCCTCAAGTCTCGCACCATTTTCTCCATCACCCTTGATCTTGGGAACCGCACACACATTCGCATGTTCTCCTCACGTCTCCACTTTTCACTCCGACCAATTTCTCCATTCTTCTTTAACTACCCATGATTTGGAACTGATGGACCTCACGTACCCACGAGCTCCTTCACGCACTCACAGTTACACACGTTCCCACGAACTTCTCCACAATAGGAGTTAGAGCAACATTCTCCCGCCAAATCCTGGTGTGGCTCGAGATTTCGAACACCTAGCAAGTGTCGCATTGTTGAAAACCTTGTAACCGGCAATGCCTTCGTCAAGAGATCAGCTTGTTGCTCATCTGTTCACACAAAATCCACAATAATTTGTCATTTTTCAACACATTCGCGTATGAAATGGAACTTTGTGTCAATGTGTTTGCTACGTGAACTTTGTGTCAATGTGTTTGCTACGTCCATGAAAAACTAGGTTCCTCATTAATGTGATTGCGGACTTATTATCCACATATAACTTTACCACCTGCGGCTCTTTTCCAACTAGCTCAGCTAGTAGTCCTCTGAGCCAGAGTGCCTGACATGCTGCCGCAGTTGCTGCCATGAACTCAGCTTCGCACGAAGACAGAGCAACGGTCTTCTGCTTCTGCGAGTTCCATGAGACTAGGCTTTCATTTACATAGAATGCCATGCCACTGGTGTTTTTTCAGTCATCGATGTCACCCGCCAAGTCACTATCCATGAACCCAACAATCACCTCTTCTCCCCTTGCTCTAGTGTATACAAGGCCGAAGTTGATTGTGCCTTTTAACTATCACAAAATCTGCTTCACTGCTTTGTGGTGCATCACTGTCGGTTTCTCCATGATTCTACTAGCTACAATGATGGCATACGAAAGATCTGGTCTTGTGTGGAGAAGATACCTTAGACATCTGATAACTCGTCGATACTCTGTTGCATCCACCGGCTGTCCTTCGGGATCCTTGTGCAACTGCGACCTTGGTTCCATGGGAAGTTTTGTGGGATTACAATCAAGCATACCAAATTGCATTAACACCTTCTTGGCATAGGCTGTCTACTTGATCCGGATACCGTCCTCGCCTTGTGCCACCTCAATCCCAAGGTAATAGGTGAGCAAGCTGAGGTTGCTCATCTCAAACTCAGCCATCATCTGCTGCTTGAATGCAGCGATTGCCTGCGAATCCTCCCCAGTTACAATTAGATCATCATCATAAACTCCAACGATGATGTCGGCATGGTCTCTTCCCCTCGTACACATGGCTTGTTCCAGCGCACACTTTGAGAACCCAAGGTGCTTCAGTTTTCGATCCAGCCGCGTGTTCCAAGCACGAGCTGCTTGTCAGAGACCGTACAATGCCTTGCATAGTTTGAGCACCATATGCTCCTTGTTCTTCACCATAAAACCTTCTAGCTGGGCTACATAGACCTCCTCCTCAAGTTCGCCATTGAGGAATGTTGTTTTGATGTCAAGGTGATGGTCTTGCCACCCACGATTGGCTGCGACGGCAAGGATGACTCATATGGTGTCGAGCCTGGCGACTGGCCCAAACACCTCCTCAAAGTCAATCCCTTGCCGCTGGACATAGCCTTTCGCGACTAGTCTGGCCTTGTGCTTGATCACCTCTCCGTCTGAGTTTTTCTTCAATTTGAACGCCCATTTGAGCCCGATTGCTTTGGTATCAAAGCCAGGTTGTATGCCAAAGCTCTCTCAATTCAAGCCGATGTCGATCATCACAAACGAGGCTGCGCGGGAGATCGCCAGTGGGACGTTCCAATATCCGCTGCTCACGATGACCAACTACACCAGCTGGGTGATTAAGGTCCAGGCCATGATGGAAGATCAAGTCGTCTGGGAGGCAGTCGAGCCGAGGTTGCGTTTAATTAAACACAACCAGCCACGAAAAGACAAGTGATTCGCTTGCCAGCCAACAAACCTCTTGCTAAATTTTTCTATAAGAAGCCTGCAAACTTGCACACCTAAGTTACCCACCAGCAAAGGAATGCCAAGGTACGTGGGAGGAAATCTGTCGGTTCCAATCCTAATCCCCTTCTAAGCAGCCAGGCTTTTTCGTCCTGAACATTAATGGGGATTATTTTTAATTTTGAGTTATTGACTTTAAGCCCCACTCTAACTTCCATCTCTTCAATAAAAAATTTCAAGCATTTAACAGTTTGCTTAGAGCTTCTACTGAACTTCAAAATGTAGCTAATTACAAGGAAGTGTCGGGATCGATATCTTCTTCTCCTCCACCTTCATTTTGAGCTCCCTAAAAATCAATTCCATGACAACTATGAAGAGGTAAGGAGATAATGGGTCCCCATGCCTTAGACCCCTACCACATTTAATGCTCTTCCCTTCCACAGCATTTATCAGGACGAATAATGATGCTGCCCTGACACTTTTCATTATTCACCCCGTCCATGTTTGATGAAAGTCTAGAAAACATAGACCAGCCTGTAAAAAATCCTATGAAACACTATCATAAGCCTTAGCTATATCCTATGAAACACTATCATAAGCCTATGAAACACTATCATAGTAAAAAATCCTATGAAACACTATCACTAATCAACTAGCTCATTTGTCATAATAACCTGGTCATGGATTACCTTTTCTTAATAAAAGCTCATTGGGTTCACAGAAATGATAGGAACAAGTATTGATTGCATTTTATTGCATTTGATTGCATTCTTAATACCACTATTTTTGTAATTATTTTCTAAACAGTATTAGACATGGCAATAGGTCAAAATTCTTCAATCTTTTTGGCTCCCAAAAATTTTGTGAGTAGCCTCAAGAAAATATGATTAATACTCCCCACCAGTTTACTAGTTCTAAAAAGGAAATAATTACCTACTCACTTCCACGCCCTCCAAATCCCACATCTGCTGAAGTAATAAGGTACTCCATCTAGCCTTGCAGCACCGTCACCATCGAGACTCATCGCAGTCATTTTGACCCCATCTACAGATATAGCTTCTAATAATGGTTTATTCTTTGCTTCCGAAACCATCTCGCCTCCTTCCAGCCTCTCAAAAGAACCTCCTCTTGATCTGCTACTGGAAAGAAAGTTCTCAAAAAAATTGCTGGCTACCTCTCTAATCTCCTCAGCTTCTTCAAAAAGTCGGTCATCTACAATAAGAGATTCAATCCGGTTTTTCTTTTCCCTAAACTTTGCAATTGCGGGAAGTACTTCGAGTTCCAAACACAATCTTTGATCCAGCAGGCTTTAGATTTGTTGTGCCAATATATTTTCCCAAATTCTAATTTTCTATGTCCACTAAAATTTTCATTACATTAAATAATTACAATATTGAATTTATTCTAGTTGAGACAAAAAATGGTTTTAAAATCACTCTTCCTTCTTATCATAATGTTTAATTTTCTGAAATCATATAATTTATCAACAACTTTTGGAAAGCTTATTTTTCCTCCAATGCAGCATCTTTATAATGAGAATAAATCCATGAAAATTTCTCTATTTTATTTTTGTGGTAACATGTTGGTTGAAGAATAAAAGTTGTTAGTTAGAGCTACGTATCAAGGGTACATTTCTTAATCATTTTCATTTCTTCACAGTAGAGAGAGAAAATCCATGAAAAGTTCTCTATTTTCCTTTTGTGGCAACATGTTGCTTGTAGAACAAAAGTTGTTATTTAGAGCTACATATCAAGGATATATTTTTAGTCATTTTCATTTCTTCACAGTAATTATAGGTGCGTTCCTTCCAAGTGCATGTAACCTAGATAACCTAGATTAGTAATGTTTGGTTGATAGATAACAAAATTGAAAAATCGGGGAATTAATTTTTGAAATAAATTATTTAAAACATTCGAAAATAAGGTATTTAAATCTGATATGGAAATTTTCAAGAAATTCAATAATCCATGCCAATATTTTGATTTCCACTCATATGATACAACAAATAAATCTTTTACTTGAATATTTCTTTTTTATTCTATTGCAAAGCAAGTCCTTTTATTCATTTCAAGTCAACCATTGGTGTCATTCTAGCAAAAAATAAACTCACGCAACAAAACCATCCCTCTCTTTCGCATGAAAACTCGACAAAGGCAGGAAGAGACAGACAAGGAAACATGTCTGAAGCACAGGGAAATGAAGCCTAACAAAAAGCACAGGTGAAATTTGAGATGGCATGAACAGGGAGCAGGAAATCTCAGAACACGGCATTGCAAGTTACAGACTTACAGTTTTCACAGAACACGTTATGAACAATCACGGCATTGCAAGTTACAGACTTACAGCTTTCACAGAACACGGCATGAACAATCTCATTTAGTCCACTCAGTACCCCTTAGTCTGAGATTGTTCATGTCTTTCACAGAACCCATCATGAACAATCTCAGACTACAATTTACAAAGAAAAAGAGGAAGATGCACCTAATACGATATATAGGTTTTAAAGTTATCATGTACTCTGTCCATGCAACATTGAGGTATTCTTTTAGGGAGGAAAGACATGAAGTCCAAGCTCATTCATTGGATTCTGAAATCTGAGATAAAAGGGGTAGTGAGAGCTTAGTTGCAGACCAACTTCCAAGGCTCATTGTGGAGTTGGCAGGTGATCAGTTGCCGATTCAAGAGTAGTTTCCTGATGAGCAGGTCATAAAGGTCAAACAGTCACAGTTGCCTTATTTTTTCACACATTGTTAATTATATGGTGGCTAGTTAAATGGCTGAACAGAGGATACACATGAGACAGAGAACTTTATGTCTCAGGTTATGTTCTGTTGTTGGCATAACCCACAACTTTACAGATATGGTGCAAATAAAGTGATTCAGAGGTGTGTGGCAAAGGAGGAGTTCAAATCCAACCTTTCATTTGGTCATTCCAGGCTTGTAGAGGGCACTATGTACATGGGAAAGGGAGCGCAGTAATCTGGTTTTTATTGGCCATCTCTTCACATGCATTCTTATGAGTTTTATAACCATTGTTTGATGTCCCGGTAGATAAGGATCATTTCACAGGGACTCAATGCCAAGTATGTCTACATAAATTTTATGGGACCATTCCAAACGTTGTCTGGAAAAGCACATATTCTTGTTGTGGTTCACTATCTTTCCAAGTGGGTTGATGCCATGGTGGGAAAAACAAATGATCATAAAGTGGTCTTAAATTTTATTAATCATATTATTTCTAGTTAGTTTGGTGTACCACGAGAAATGATCAATGATGGTGGTAAGAACTGCAATATTAATGTGTGGTGACTTCCCTTCTGAAGAAGTACTCTACTCATCATAAGTTCACCACTCCGTATCATTTGCAGACTAGTGGATAGGGATGTCCAACAGGGAGATTAAGTTCATCCTGAAGAAAACAGTCCATCCAGATAGGAAAGACTGGTATGAGTAGTTGGATGATGTATTATGGGCTTATAAGACTGAATGAAGGCCCCAATTGGTATGTCTCCCTACTGCCTTGTCTTTGGAAAGGAATGTCAATTGCTGGTCGATTTGGAGCATAAAGCCTTTTGGGTTGTAAAGAAGTTGAACTATGATTTTGCCCAAGATTGGGAGGAAAGACACAACTGTCATACTTGAAGAGGTTCAAAGTGATACAAGAATACCAATATTTATAAGGCTTGAATGAAGGCTTTTCATGATACAACACATTAATAGGAAGTCATTCGAGGCTGGCAGAATGTTTGGCTCTGGATTTTTCATCTGCATTTATTCCTTGGGAAATTGCATTCACGTTGAAATGGATTTGCTAGTGTACACCATTGAAGTTTCCTAGCTTTTTTATGTAGTCTTCATTTCCTTAGCGGAGGTATAGTTTTGGGCAAGTTCTTGTGAGTTTCCTTGTAAATGAAAAAATGTTTCTTCTTTGCATAGAGAGGGTATCTCCTATCCATTAGCGCCTCACTTGGAGTCATTCCCTTTAATGGTCTTCATAGTAATGGTGGAAGAAGGTGAATGAAAAACAACAGTGTGAAACTTCCTGATTGTGGATGTAGGTTGTATAGCTGAACCACATAAATTTGGTGTTCTTGTGTGATTGATTGGTCAGATCTCTTTGATGAAGATAATCCCTGACATGGTAGCAGAGCGTGGTTACCTCAAGTAAGTGCAAGTTTCTTTCCTCTCCTTTTTGTTCATGGCTTGAAAATCTCGAGTCCATTGCATCCGATGTTACCTAAGAATCAAGGAATGGGAGTTCCAATCAGAATAACATTTGGTGGATTACTATCAAACCCTTTTCGAGGATAGATTATCTCAGTTGGTCAAAATATGTAAAGTTCTTCCTAAATAGTTGATCCTAGTTTTGAAAAGTGGGAAATCAATGAATTATCTTAAATTCAATGATTCCAGAGATTAAAATAAGCGAGTCTTCATAAGCAATTGTCACTGCTTAAGGACCCAAACCTGGGTGATGTATCCATGACTAGGATGAATCTTGGGTGAAACTAAGTGGTCCTATGTATACTATGACTGCCCAAGAAATATGGGACAATATGAAAGAAATGTATAGTGAAAAGTATAACCTAGCCTGAGCCTATGAGCTACAACAAGAGATTCACAACTTTAGTCCTGAAGGAAATTCATTCAATCTATATGTCAAAAATTTTGTGGAATGTTTGATGAATTGCTGCAATATTGCCCTCCATCTGTTGACACTTCTAAGACACGCTTCGAGGAAGATAAAGTTTTTAAACTCGTTGCTGGTCTTGGACCCAATTATGAGCAGTTTAGGAGTTAAATTCTATTGACTTCACCGCTGCCATCCTTCAATTCTATGTGTTCATTGATCCAACAAGAGGAGCAACAAAGAAAAGCTATGAATCCAATGCCCAATGTTAGCACGGTTAAAGATAATCCACCTGATCAAAGGAGCAATGCAAGCTGACAAAAAAATCAGCCCATCACACAAACAACTCTGGAACTAATGGCAGCCAAGATTGTGTTAAAGGGCATTTGAAGTTTAAGTGCATGCATTACAAAAATCACGTCATACTAGAGACTGTTGTTTGGATCTTGAAGGAAGGCCATCATGGGTTAAAGATGCCACCAAAGAACCATCAAAAGAAGAATCTACCAAGTGGCCAAAGAGCATTTAACGTACTTGTTTGAGCAAATGACTAAGACCAGCCTCAGCACTACCGACCTAGCATCAGTTCAAGTTTTGAAAACCAAATTCCAATGAAAATTTTGCAAAAATGAATATTATCAGTAAGCCATGTCAAGGTTTTTGGGTGCAAGTGCTTTATTTACATACAAGAAAAAATTTGAAATTCACTTGAGCAGTATGCAGTCAAATGTACTTTTGTGGGGTGTTCCTCATCGAAAAAGGGTTTAAAATGTTTTGATCCGATGAAAGAATCCTTTATATTTCAAAGGATGTCAAGTTTTTTAAAAATAACTGTATTTCATGAAACATGAGGTTCAGAATCAAAATTGCAAAAAATGAAAGTTCTGAAAAGCTAAACACTTTTCTAGTGCCTAGTTTTTCTTGTGACTTAAGTTCCCAACCAGTCTTGTTTGTCGATCTAGGATCTAATGCAGCTAGAAAAATTGAATTTCCTAGAAGTGGTGAAAGTGAAGAATCAGATCATTGTATCAAGAGTGATCAACCTCTCAAGACGGTCTACTCAGATAACTCAGCCTGCACCAAGATTACAAGATTACTATTTCTATTATTCACATTTTGAAATCACCATTCACTTCATTTAAGAACAGTTTGATCTTGCTAGGTTGAGCAAAGGCTCTAAAGAGCATTCTTGTCCAATGTTTATGCCAATGGTGAACCAAGCTATAATGAAGAAATAATGAAGGACCCTAAATGGAAAGAAGCAATGCATGAGGAATTGAAAGCTTTGAAAAAAAAAAAAAACAAAACTTGGACTATGGTTCCTTTACCTTGAGGAAAACCATTGTAGGAAGCCATTGGATATATATTATCAACTGCCACAGTGATGGTTCTTTAGAGAGTTTTAAAGTTAGACTCATAGCAAATGGGATGTTGAGAAGAAGGAAGCCATTTTTGTTGAAACATTTGCCCCAGTAGCTAGGATAAGCTCAATCTACATTTCATTGTCTGTTGTTATGAACAGCCAATCGAGTGTTTAACAATTAGATGCAAAAAATGTATTTCTTCATGGAGAGTTAAAAGATGAAGTTTACATGGACCCCTGCCTGGATATACTTGTGACACTGGGAAAGTATGTAGGTTACAAATGTCTATATATAGATTAAAACATTCTCCTATGTCATGGTTTTTGAAGTTAAACTAAGTTCTTATTAAAATGGGATTTAAATGTTATACTACTAATTACACTATATTCGTGTGGCACTCTAATCAGGGTATGATATTTTTTTTTATCTATGTAGACAAAACATTATCATGATTGGAGATGATATTCTAAAGATTCAAAGTATAAAGCGGACCTTGCACTCTAAATTTGATAGGAAAACTACAATATCTTCTAGGGATCGAAGTGACATGTTTGGACAAAGAAATATTTCTCTGTCCAAGAAAGTACATTTTGGACCTTCTGAAAGACACAAGTATGTTGGCAGCTAGAGCAGTTCATACATCTCTTGATGCTAACTGCAAATTGAAATGGATCAAGGTGATTTCATTAAAGATGTTGATAGGAAAAACAGTTGGTAAGTAAACTTATCTACTTCACGATTACTTGACCAAAAATCTCTTATGTTGTTAGTGTGATTAGTTAGTTTGTGCACCAACCTAGATCAATGTGCATGGAGGCATCATATAGAATCTTGCGGTACCAAAAAGGGAGTCCAAGCAAAAGCATACCCATGCATAAAATGATCAATTGGATGCAGTTGGTTTTACTGATACAGACTGGGCCGGAGATCCTAATGGTAGAAGATCTATTATAGGTCACCACACATGTCAGCAATTGAGATCAATTTGTAGACACTTTTACCAAGACTCTACACCGTGATCTGTAGAAGAAGATAGTTGACAAGTTAGCGCAGATTAGCACCTGAACTCCAACTTGAAGGAGAAGATGCTAGTATATACCTTTGAAGTTCCCTACCTTTTTTTATGTAATCCTCATTTCTTTATAAGAGGAATATAGTTTTGGGCAAGGTCTTGCGAGTTTCCCAGTAAACATAAAAATGTTTCTTCCTTGAGTAGTAAGGGTGCCTTCTACCATTATCCTCTGATGAGGAGCTATTCCATTTAATGGTCATCGTTGTAATGGTGAAAGAATGTGAATGAAAAGCAGGAGTGTAAGAGATTTTCTCAATGTGAATGTAGACTGTATCGACTAACCACACAAGTTTGGTGTGCTTGTGTTAATTGCTTGAACAAATCTCTTATAGGAAGATAATCTATGGCAAGACTTTTTTTTTCATTAGGGGCCGTGAAGATTAAGGACTCCCACTTCAACAAGCAGTTTAAGGTTAATTGATAACGTCTAAAGGCCTACGTCGAGGGAGTACCACAAGCTGCTGATCTTGAGGAAATCAACTTTGTGGTAGATGTGGCATAAGCATGATGATGTCTAAGTAGAGCACTTATGTATCCTATATATACTATACTAGTTTAGTTAATAGTTACTTACTTTGTTTTCATTTACTTTTGTATGCCTTTTGTGGTTTAGTGGTGAGTAGTTTTGTTAGTCAGATGGAAGTTTAGTACATCTTATTTGGAGCTACTCAATAAGCAGTCGTGGTTTGAGTAATTACAATTATGGAATGATGATGATGTAGAAAACTACGTTTTCAATAAACACATGGTGGTGCATACTTTCTTCTCATACTGATCAAGTTGTATCATTCCATTTCCCTTATTTTATTTCTGTTTTCAGCTTTCATATCTTCCATGCATAACATATTGGTCCAACAACATTCTAAAGCATGGGGAATGGGTTGTTGGGGATAGTAACATTCTAAAGCATTCTATTATCCTCACACCTCAATCTTGAAAATTTATTTCCACCAGTAAACTGCATTTGATTGTTAGCAGCAAGGGCCACTTTGTTGGTTTCAGGGGACTCATGGTTGGTTTCCTAATGAGTGCTCGGCCTTTCTTTTAGATTCCTCATGCAGAAGAGGAGACAAAATGGTTCTTAATGGGGCCAGGCAGTTCTTCCATCATAAGAATTTAGCTACCCAATTGCTCGTAATCACTCCCTAGACCGGCAATATTTGGAAGGCTATCTCTTGCTCCCTTTGTTTTTCAGCCTTAGCAAGATCAATGATAAGAGGAACATAAAAATCAATCTTATCTCATATGCTTTCAAACATTCCCATATATTTATCAATCCATCGATCCTTTCTTCAAACAGCCCGATTGTTGGATCAGTTGATATATCCACATGACGGTATATTATTTACTAAACATCTTCTTTTGTATCAACAAACACAAACACACTTTCTGTGTTTGGCTTTATGGAATTTAATGAGGCAAGATGCAATAGTATCATCTGTCAATCTCTATTCTTTGAATTTGGTATCATTAGTAGGTGGTTTACACATACTTTGATGTTTATACTTTTCAACTCCAAAGACATGGAATAGCCTTTGACCATGATAGATAATTGAAACTATAAAGCAAAATATTAGTAATCTTAAGACTAGGATTACCTTGTTCATGAGCAACAATCTTGTGATCGGACCTATCGTTGGATATTGCTTATGAGCCTCATCATTGTTTTCCTCTTTCTCATTGGAAGCTCAGTGAAACTAGTCTTTATAGCTCTGATACCAGGAAAATTTGAGACGATGAAGATGAAGAAGGAAATCAAAAAACAATAAACACATTGATTTACGTTGTTCAGTAAATGTTGCTTACAACCACCAGTGGAGTTATATGTAATTCTCATTCATCAATTCTGAATTACAAAAGTTGAGTAGAAAAAGTGGAGCTCGAGCAATACAAGATATGTATGAAATCTCAACAAGTCTGAAAAATGCAACTGCTGGAGGGTAGGCCTCCTACCTTTTATTAAGAATGAACTAGGGACTGTATGGAGAAATAATCAGGAACAAAAAAAAAATCATAGGGGTGATAAACCCACTGTCCAAAAAACACAAGAATTGGGTGAAAATCATTTGTTCCACCCCAAAAGCATCACTTTAATCAATCAAAATTCCTCTGTACGTTGGAGGAATATTACGTTGGAGGAATATTATTGGCTATCTCCCTAGTAGGGAGGTCGTTAGCAGCATATAGGTTAGCAGCATAATGCTTGATCCAAGTCAGGTTGTCCCTGATTCTTCCTCTTCCTCCTCGACCTGCCATAAAATTTATGATCCACCTTTTCTGGTTGGTGACAATTTTGATTTTGGTCTAGTTGTCTACTAAAGCAGAACATTCCATAATATGGTCGAAGATTTTTTCCTTCGTGTTGCCATGACAGATGGAAAGAATTAATCTTTTCCCCTCCCTTAGGTACAGTCCTGATGCCACTATGTTTTTTCTCTTCTTTCAGAAATTATCTGAATGCAGATTTCATTGTCACTAAGCAGTAACCAACTCTGTGGTTACTCGTGTTTTGCAACCAGGTGGAGCAGCTTGCCAAATCTTCTTTCCTATCTTTTAGACAAGCTTTGAAGGAGAAACACAGACCCTCCACACCTTGCTTACTAGCCCAGCACTAGATATCTGTTTGTTCTCCACCATACACTGGTTTCGGTTTGTCCATGTACTTGAAGCAGTGGTATGGAAGCAAAGTTTCCAGCATTTGGTTTTTCAAGCCTCCTTGAGCTTGCAGCTGAACTACTTTTTGAAGTCATCTTCTATGTTACCTGAAAGGGAGATATGCTTACTAAGGAAGTTGCAAATTTAATTATGACTTTTGGTGACAACTTTACAACCAAAGAGGATATGAAAAGCTGTTTCTTCATCCTCCCTACATAAAAACCATCTGTTAGCAAGTGCCATTCCTTGTCCTTCCCATCTATCAAGGATCAGGAGGCGGTTATTCATTGGGACATATAGAAACCATCTGGCTATATGGTGGGCCTCTTTCAGTCAAATCTTTTCTTTGAATCAAACCCTGCTGGGAGTTTGGGCTTCCGACTCTTATAGGACAGATGAATAAAATTGTTATACATAAAAAAAGACAAAAACCAGTGAGCATAGACTACTAATTACAATGAGGAAAGTATAGCAGCAGCATCAAAACATGGGTTGGTTCGAAGGATAAAAAATCTACATCTTATCTCTGAAATGTTGGGCAGATCATGAGATGTCCATGTTGCCTTCAAGGAATCTACAAAACCAGCTAAGCCAAACTTTGCTGCTAGAAACCAACAAAAATTCATTTCACTGATATCCACAAATTCTTGGATGATTTCTTCCAACACTATGGTTTTGGCTCGGCCATGCCTCTGCTCAAAGTACCTAATCCCAAAATGGAGCGAGGTGGGTGTTGTCATTACCCTGCTTAATAGCAAACACCACCACCTTGCTTTGGCATTTTGAGCCCATCACGAATTGATGCAAACATCTTTGTGTGCAATAACGGCCCAATCATCAATTATGAGCTTAGATTTTAACCATAGATCAAGTTCTCTCCTATCTTTAGAATCTTCCTTTAATCAAAGGAGGAAGAGTTCCACACAGGCTGCCCAAACTCCCATATTGAGGTTCCTAGTTGGATCCATATCAGGTTCATGAAAACTTGCATTGTGTCATCCAAATGATGACCTGAAAGCACAACCTCCAGCATCGCATCTGCCAACCTCTTTTGAAGCTAGAAGAAAACCACCACTGGATTTCTTTAGAAAAATTTCTATGAGGAATATGTTGTCTACTGAACTTCAAAACAACTAATTTCCAAACTTTGACAGGCTTATGATAGTGGAAAAGGTCATCTGTTAGGAACTCTCCTCCTGCTTGCAGAAAAGGGGGCATTGGTTCACCATTTGAAACCCCTTCCCCTTGAGATGGTCTCGAGTAGGAAGCCTCTCGTGGCTGGCTATGTACAAAACAAGGCCTCTTGTAAGTGACTAAAGCAAGAGACTTGCGGAAAATATCCAAGAGTACTGCCACAACAAGGAACTACATCCAACTCCACTGAGAGAATAGACTTTCTAGCAGTAGGAAACAGGAATCATTGCATATTTAGGGAATCCGAAACCACCAATTTGTCTATTTTCTCCGCATCTCAGTACCGCTAATGAGCTGGTTGCTGCCACAATACTGTTGCATCTCTAGGCGTTTGTTTTAGGCTAGATTTTGGTCCCCATTTAGTTATTTTTTGCCATTCTTTTTGGGTTTCCTTGTTCATTGCTTTTCATGGCTTACTAAATGGATGGACGCCTATCCTCTCACAGAGAGTTTCCAAAGAAAACTCCTTTATTCATTTTAAATCCAACATAATTTGATCTAACTACAATAAACTCATGCACTACTTATCATTGCTGATTTTCAAAACCCGGTGCATTTTTTGCTTCTTATCTAACTTCATATGTTTGAAAGGCAAAAAAATGTTTTCCGTACCAAGTTCTTGTTTGTGTTTGCACCTTCCATAGCGGATAACCATACGTTAAGGATGGTTAAGGAAGAAAAATTACCAAAACAAAGACATGTTTTGGAAATATATACACCAGCAATAACGACATGAGTTAAACTCGCCTGATTTTGGGAGTGGTTTTTCAAACAAGAACAAAAAAAAAAGTAGTTGAGGTAATGAGAAAGAGCTGAGCAAAGGGGCAGCCAAAAATTGTGATATATATATATATATATATGTATATATATTCAAAGTAGAAAAAAAGTAGTTGAGATAGTGAGAAAAAACTGAGGGAAAGAAAAACTAAAAAATGTGATATATATAAACAAAATTTGGTTCAAGTAATTATTAAGATATTTGAGATAATAAATCTTGAATTTGTGTAAGTATATATTGAGAAATTGAATTTAAACGGCCTGACTTGGGGATATTAATTATTTGATCACAATCCAGATCCAAATTGGACCGCCTTTTACCTATACAATTGCGTATGTTGAAATCCAAACCAAGCCAAAATAGATGGATCTGGCTTGTGTATATCCAACGTGCTTGTCCCTTTTTAATAAGAAAAAGCGCATTGGATATACACAGGTATGTAATGATACCAAAAGCAAGAGAAAGGGTTGGGGCCCGCCGGGGTAGGAGGAATGAAGAAGACGCTGCCCCATCCTCCACGTCTTCCCATGGAGCATGCAAACCGTCTCCTCGTTAATAGATGTATGCAAATGGGATACATAGACAGGCATGTACTGATACCAAAAGCTAGGGTTGGGGCCCCGTCCTCCATGTTTTCCGGTGGAGCACGCAAACCGTCTCTTTTGTTAATAGATGTTTGAAAATGGGATAATATATATACATATTTATATCAATATTTTTATCATTTTTTCTCCCAGCATACTGCCGTTAGACTAATTTCAAATATGACCCTTAACTCCATACTTGAACCAGTTTGCTAAGCTAGATATAATTAATTTGTCCACACCAACCCACAAAATTTATTGATTTCTCGTTTTGCTGCATTCAATAATTACCACCTATGTTTATACAATTAGCACCTTTGTATAGATTTAGCATCTTGGGAATCTAAAATTGTTCGTCTCTGCCCTTCAACGAGCTTATTCCATTAGGTAAGCAAATAACTTCTACAGTTTTGTAAGATGTGCAAGGCATTAAGCATTTACAAGAAGCCTGACATAAAGAATATGCCGACATTTTACAACCATCTACATGTCACGAGTCAATAATTAAAAAGGTAGCAGGTAAAATTTAAAAAAAAATTAGGATACATTCACGAATCAAATAGAGAATATACAGAGCTGCCAGTCATCGCCAGCTTCCTCTGCACGGCTTAAATTAGGATAGATTCACTCACAGGTCTATTCATGCTGCAAATAATGAGAAAAAAGAGCTGCCATTCAATGGAGAATATACAGACAGGACAACAATTAATGGCAGCTTTTCATCGCCAGCTTCCTCTGAATTAAAGAAAGAAAGACACGACTTGACATTTGGTGTAGGATTTGCATTGACCCAATGCCCCTACCAATGTACATTGACATGAATGAGATCCTTATTTTTTATGTCAGTGAATTACTGAACGGCTATCTTAAACCAAATGGACAATGACATATACAAACAAGTTGGAAAATAATTGGACGTGAATTTTTGGTGGTAATTAATTCCTCTATCCTTAAATTATCTTCCACACTTTCATTATTCTTGCCGTAAATTTGAGAAAGTTGTTAACTGGATTAAGCGGCCAACTAAACTAATTTCTACACATTTTAACATAATATGTTTCTGTGGCCTTTATCTGCATGACTTCCCAAGAGCAGCTTTACCTTTTGAGTGTGCTTTTTAAATCCATTCATTTTTAGTTCTCGTGTTTAATTCTAAAAGACTATGAGGCTAAGAGAGGCATCGAGCCTCTCGGAGGTGAGGCAAAGCAAGAAAATTGGAAAAAACAACTAAAATGGCAAGCCTATTAACAAAGAAAGTATAAAGCCCCATTTAGTTCTTGTTAATTATCACCTTTCGTATAGATATAGTACCTAACACCACACTAAACCACGGCAAACAGATGCAGTACCAAAAATTGTTCTTTTTTAGGATTAAATGAAAATCATTAGTTATAATTTTAAATTTTATGCATGTACGTGTAAATATAAAATATAAATGATAATAACAACTCTACGATTGTAATCCTTCAATTCTATGTTTGGATGCTTGGGAGATCAAGTTAGATATGTCAACACATGGTTCAGTTATTATGTTTTTTTTTTTTTTTTGATCTTATAATCTGCGATGAAAACAGGTTGGACGGTGACAAGAAGCACAATACAGCCCTTCCCACTATTTTACTAAATGAAGAATATCAACAACAGATCATGAAGTTATAAACTAGCTGATTTTGTTCTAGTTATGCAAGAAAAGTAGTTTCCAGAGATTATGCACCTGGATTCACTAAAAATACCTTCCACGGATACCTGAATTTCATTGTGAAGTAGACACAACACAAACAGATAGATAATGAAGAAAACTAATATATGGTTTAATAACATGCACGCATACACACCCCAGCAGCAGCCACATCAGTGGTGACATTAGAGGCAAATGAAGTTGCTGGTGTAGGCAAATGAAGTTGCTGGTGTAGAGCTGACATAAATACTGGTGAATCTGGCACCAATATAGGCTTTTTCTTCAATTTGAAAAAAGAAAAGAAAAATGGGGTGTGGTTCGTGATGTACATACCTCAGGCACAAGGCACACGTTCGGGTAAGTGCATGCTTCGGGCAAGAAGAACCTCTCCTCTTCACTTCGAGGCTTTTTTTGTAAAAAAACGCCTTGAGACTACACTTCAAGGTATGAAGTTTGCACCTTTTACAAAACTACTTAAAAATTGTCATACTTTAGGCTAACTCTTACACAAATGGAAATTAGACAGACTGGCAGATGTTGTTGCATGGGTGATGGAGGGACAAAAGTTAAAATTATAACCCGTTGCTAAAAGCACTACCAATTATTGCTGCTACATCATAAGTAGTCGTTGAAACCAAAGTGGCTAACACTTCCACTGACAATTTTAAATTTTTAGCTATCATGCAACACTTAGCAGGTCACTGATTTCAATTCCCTCAATTCTTAACTTATTTTATTTTTAAAATACATTTAACAATAGTGCCTTTAAATATTCTAGTCAACTCTCTCCCTCTTTTTCTCTCTCTGTTTCTCCCTGATTGCTGGCCCATCCATTGGTGGTGCAGCATCTCTCTCCCTCCCCCTGCCTCTCTCTCCTCTCTTGCTCTTGCCCTCTCATTCAACCCAAACTCCGCTCTGTAGTTGTTCTCTCTGATAGTCTTCATTGATGGTTCATGGTTCATCTTACGTGGTTCTCTGCTACCATCCTTGATCACTGGTTTCTATTCCGGCCTGTGGTTGACTCTTCATTATCCTGCTTCCTGTTGCCCATCTTGGCTCCTGGTTGCAGGTTCCATTCCGGCTGGTTCACACTGGCAGGATTCATCTCTGGTTGTCCACCTCTCATCCCTATTGTTGTCTAACATATTTTTCTCAGCTGTTCTACTGCTGGATTCTGGCCTTGGTACTCTCAACTGGATTTGCCTTCTATTGGCCCATCTTTTATATCCAGCACTGACGCTTTATTGTGAAAGTCAGTAAAGGCAGTGTCGTTGATACTTTTATTGGCGTTTCCGCACTATACTGTAAAAATTAACTTTTACTAATGCAAAAGAATTAAATGTCACTGAAAATTGATTTTGATGTTTTATGTTTATTCTTTTTACTGACACAATTATTCAGCACTAAAGGTATAACAATTTTATTGATGTCATGCTTTCATTAGCAAAACATAGTCACTAAAAGCGACGGACCTATATCAGTGAAAATTCTTCCGCTATGGTCTCTTGATTATTTTTTTCAAAAAAAAAAAGAACTTGCATAACTGTTCTTCTCAATAGAGTGGGTTCTGGATCTTTGGTAGTTGTCTAGCAGCTTTGACAAAAATAAACCAAAAAATAATAAATAATAAATAAAATTAGTCAGAATGAGAACAATGAGGATTAAGAAAGAGAAAATGAAAAAGGAACTTGCAACAAATTTTGGCGTCCAAAGTTCAATGGCAATTAGCATCCTCTTTTTTGCAATATATTCTAAAATGAAGATGAGTATAAAACAATAGGCATATAAAATACATGGAGAGAGAGAGAGAGAGGAACATACCTTTGAGCTGGTTGGGTTGGGGAAATAAGGATGAAAAAGTATGCAAAAGGAGGATGGCACATCTATTTTTATTAACCGGCTAGCGATTTACTAATGTGAATATTTTTGTGTCACTAAAAGTTTACATATGGGCGGGGAAGGAAGGATGGGGAAATTTAAAAAATTAGCCTTTATTGATCCAAAGTATCACATCACTAATGATTAGACTTTTTAAATTCAAAAAAATATGGGAGATCAAAAAATTAAAGCTTTTACTAACGTTTACAGGCAACGTCACTAGAAAACCAAGAAAAATATGTTTTTTGTTGACATTTTGTGAAAAAACATCATTGCAAACTTCCAATAGGAGAATTTCTATATAATTTTACTAACATTTTAAAGGGGATGTTAGTAATGATGGAGCTTTTATTGACATTTACTTCACATGAGTGAGTTTTTACTCCGTAAGCCTATACCTCAAATATTCTCACCGCTATAGGCTTTTTGACAACACAAAAAGAGTAGTGCACTTCACGTGGATCCATTCTCGTCAGTACAGATACACACATTTGCTGACATTTTTAGGGGAGATGTTAGTCATGATGGGCCATCACTAACATTAGTTAGATGTTTTGTAGACATATACGGGTGAATATTCTCACCACTGTAGACTACTTCACATAACACAAAAAGAACAATTAACTTGCAATGACTTAGATCCATGCTCATCAGTATAAATTCACACCTTTACTGACATTTAATAAGTATTGCTAGAAATTATTGACCATCAATGGCATTCATAACATGTTGAAAGTTTTCATCTTAATAGAGCTATACCTATAACCAATTTCACTACTATAGGTTTTTTCTTATGAACTTTGCAAAGGAAAGAAGTTTTACTGACAGGGATTGATTACATGTCCATAATGATTCCCCTTTATTGACGTTTGGATGGGAATGTCAGTGAAGATGAACATTTACCGACACATGTTTTTTCATGTCAGTAAATATCGTTTTTTTTTAGTGTTATCTGCTTCTGGTGTGTTGTTTTTCATTTTTCATTGGATAGTTTGCTAGAGTATTGTGGCCTTCCTGGGTGTATGATTGTGCTTTGCTTGGCCTCAATAATGGCTCCTTTCTTTGCTGTTATGGATCTATTTGGGCCATTCTTTGGTTTTGGGGCATCACTTTGTATTCTAGTGTCTACGTTGCTTTTGTCTTATTGACTTGCTATGTATTCTTGCATGTTTATCTGGGTTGTTTGACCCGTTTAACGAATTTTGTTTAGCAAGCCCTTTGTTTGCTACATATAGTGGTTTATGCCCTCCTCCACTAAGATTTGGTCATTTCTTTCTTTTTTATTTCATTCTACGCTAGAAGCAAGTATCTAACTAAAAAAAGGTTCTGTAGTACCTTTAACTGTTAAACAAAATTATATTATCGTGGTCGGACTAAGAGCAATCTAGGTACCCACAAAATGCTTGAACTGCCTCTGAGGAGCAGCTTGGTATAGCTTCTAGGACCCTGACTTGCTTAAAATCCAGAATAAGCTGAACCACTGGAAAGGGAAACTGTTGAGCTATGCAGACAGATTTTGTTTGATCAAAGTTGTTTTCTTGGCCACTCCTAATTACTGGCTTTTATTGTTAAATTTGCCAACTAAAATTTACAATGCATGGAAGGATTATTTGCTAAATTGTTGCAGGGTGATTTTGGTTGATGTCATAAATTTCATCTTATTTCTTGAAGTGCTCTGTCTCAAACCATGAACAAAGGGAGCTGTGTGGTTATTTGAAAGTTTACTGAGATGAATTTGGTATACGTACTCTATTATGATATAGAGCTATTTGTTGTCAATTTTTATGGGCAACATCTTGCAACGATAAATATCTAGTGTCTCTTTTTGTCTTCAAAGAGAAAAAGGACTCACCTAAGAACATGCAGTAACTAGAAACTAATCGTCTAGTGTCTCTGAATGTAGCCTAATCTGCATTGCAGTAAGCTATTAGTTGAAATTTTTGTTACAGAAATATTCCTTGTCATGGATTGTTGTTCAAATATTTAATTATTTTTATTGTTGCATCACAGTAAGATTTTCTCAACTGCTACATAAATCTGCTGAGAACATAGACAACAAGAAGAATATCTGGCCGTGATATGGTTAGATAGATTAAAAGACCCAGCAAATAACAATAACTTGAATGGCTCTTGAGCAACTTGACTTTCGTATAGGACAATTTTAGACAACTGTCTATTTGTGTGTCCCCCGGTTGCATTGCTAGCATTCCTTTTTTTTATAATGTTATACATATGCTTCCTTTGAGATATATAAATCCCTTTTTTTCTGTTCTTGACAATTCAATGTCCTGAAAATATTTCAAGTGGCCAATGTCTCTCATATGAAATTTGTAGCTAAACTTTCTTTCTAGTTACCTATGGCTATGCGATTATCTTTATAAATCAGCAATCTGTAAAGTTGTTACCTTTTCTATGTGTGAACAATTAGCAAACACACTTCAATTGAGGAAATCCAAATTCAAGTTGGGCAGCTAAGACCAATTTTTGGGTGCCTGCTTTACACCTTACAATGACATGATCAGCTTGCAAATTCTTGTCTAACCCTTGCTACCATATCATTGAGGAGGTTGAATGTGTACTTCCTCTTGTGTTCACCATGCAAAAAATGCATTGTGAACATCTATTTAGAACAAAAACTAATGCATTTTAGTTGCAACCATTAGTTGACAGATCGTAGTAGTAATTTTAGCAACTGAAGCATACGTTTCAATGTAATCCAGCCCTCGATTTGTAAACAGCCCTTGGCTACTAGCTAGGCTTTGGACCGTTTGATTTCTTCATTCACTTTATACTTTAGTCTATAAATTCACGCACAGCCGATTGGCTTAATTCCAGAAAGAATATGCACTTTGTTTTGCTTCCAATGCATTAAAGTCTTCAATCATTGCTTGACGCTAGCTTGGATCTTTGACAACCTGATTGCAGGAAGTTCGTTCACTAACTTGAGACACATTCAATAGAAATGAACGATGATTTGGTGGAAATGTGGAGAATGACAACAATACGTATAGCATGTTCATTATTTAGTGGTTCTGAGATCAGATTTTGTTCATGAAATGAATCAATTTCTACATACCTATCTCTGCTAAAGAATTTTTTTTTCTTTCTAAATCAAATACAAGTATGCTTTTTGCCCAAATACATACCCCAGTAAAAATACATCTTCATTTTAACATCAAATTTTGAAGTTGAGTTCAAGTTGGTTGCAAAGCAAGGGCATCCAAAAACCTTCAAATGACTATAGGATGGTTTTAGATTGAATCAAATCTCAAATGGTGTTTTGCCTTCTAATTTTTCACTAGAAGTCCTGTTGATTAACTTCCATTTCATTCCCCCGATAAACACAAAGGTAAATCTGCTTCATGTTTGAGAGCATAAGTGACGTCAAGTATGTGCCAGTGCTTCCACTCTACAACACCAAATTTTTGTGGTGTGTAGGGGCAGCCATAATAGTGTAATATTCCTTTACTTTGTATAAATAATTCAAATCATGTATAAAAAATTCAAAACCCCTGTCGGTTTTGAACTTTAATTTGCTGTTTTTAAATTGGTTCTCAATCATTTCACAAAACTCTATATAACAGGCCATGTTTCATATTTATGTTCCATAAAATATGCCCACACAACTCTTGAATGATCATCCACTATAGTTAATTGATGGTGAGCACTATTAAAGGAAGCACAGAATAGGTCCCCATAGATCAACATGCACATACTCAAATGCACGGTTTGCTTGGAAGTTACTCAGCTCAAATGGTAGTCTAGTTTGTTTGGGTAAAATGACATATTTCATAATACTGATTTTTCATATGTATGATGGAATCCTGAGCTTGGGACAACTCGTTTCTGAAGTTTGAAGGATGACCTAGGCACCAGTACCACATGTTGATTTTGTTTAGTTAAGTCAATGAAGCAAAGGCGCTCTTATCTTCATGATCTTTAGGATGTGCTTGAAAGTGAAACAGTCCCTGCCACAATTCACTGTTTCAAATCACCATCCCAGAAATCAAGTCCTGCACAAAAACAACCTTTATTAGCTAAGATAACAACACAGGATGTGTGAGAAATCAATTGGGTAATAGACAATAGATTAAAGATGAAGTTTGGTACATAGAAGACTTGATTGAGCACGAGTTCAATCTCCACAATAGGTGGCATATACAATACTGTTATTAGTTAGTTTTATTGAAAATAAGGCAATGAGTTGAGTGACATTGATCCTAAATTTCATAGCTCTAGGCATGTGGTCAATAGCTCCACTAATTATAATCCACTACTTGGATTGGGTACAAGACATACCAACAAAAGTAATTTGTGATGAAGAAATAGGGTTGTTTGGTTTTTCATTAAGCAACTGTTTTAGGAGGATTTATTTATCTACAGTGAAGGCTGGTGCCATCTCCTTTCTGGTCTGTTTAAGTAACATGTCACAGGCTGAAGCACTGTTGTTAAACAACTTGTTCTTCTCTACTTCAACCTATGTCTCAGTAACATGTTTCTCTGATTTTGATTCAGGATTGTTGAATGGAGGTGGACGATCCCTCAGCTTAAACCTCCTTTCCCTTGAATGGCCAGTGATTGACAATGTGTGCAGAAATATTTATTCCTCTGGTTCTTGCTTTTGGTTGATTTAGAGTACTAATTTGCTGCTACTAGTCTAACATGATCCACAATTGAGTGCATACGAGCCTCACACTGCTTCTCTTCCAATAAAACGAGTGAGTATACTTTCCCAATAGTGGGAAAAGCATCCAATAGTGGGAAAAGTCATTTAAACCCATTAAAAATTGTATAATACAATCTTCTTGCTGCTAAGTTACCACTTTTAAAGGGCTTTACAGAAACAAGTAGGTAAAGTGCCGCATTATGATCGTTCATCTCAAAGAGCTTCAAGTTTGGTGAAATAAATTGCGACTGATTGCTACTGTAATTCAATCGGCTTATGGTTGAATTTATTTGATACTTGCGAGGTGAGGTGCTTTAAGTGAGTTATTCATTCAATTCCATCCACACTTCCCTAGCCATTTGGGCATAGATTAGGCTGGTAGCAAGTTCATGTAAAAGGGAGTTTAGTATCCATGAGAGCACCATATCATTGTTGTATCTACAGTAATTGGCACACAAGAACAGTCCCTGGGCTATCTACATGGTGTAAGTAATAGGGGTTTACAATTTCTATATTTCTCAGACCAAACGCTGTCTCAGATGATGCATTGGGAGCTTCACACATTTGAGATGCATGAATTGTAGGATTTGAAGATGCCATGGTCTGTTACCAAATGTTAAATGGACAAGGTTACAACTAACTTCCTTGAACAAAGAACGAGACTGTTGTGACAAATGTCTTTACAGTAGCGAAGATGAAATTAATAGGGCCAACACACAAGAAAGATAAACAGAAAAAGCATATGCAAAAATGCAAGGAAGAAGCAGAGCAATGACTTCCTTTATTGCTTGACACCTTTCTCCATTACATTGCTTATTGTAAATATACATGGAATACACAAAGGCTGGCTACCCATGTGTGGTTCACAATCTTCAAATGCAATTTGAGATAATATAAAATATCTTGTATAAAGCTAAATTATTTGATTCATGATTCTCTACCATATGTGAATCTTCCAAAGGCTTCCAGGACCTTCATTTGGCTTTCATCTGAAGAAATTTGGATATGGTTCAATACAATTTTGCACAACAATAATAGGTAGAGAGAATAGATTAAGGTTATGTTGGAAAGGTCTTATGTAAATAACATTAATGAGGTTAAGTATGGAGAGATGAAAGGTAACATTGTTTTCAGTAACAGCTATGTTTCAAGTAAGATTATTTCCTTGCTAAATGGGCAGAGGATAGGGCACGTGGCCTAATTGATTTCAAATCCTTTTTGTTTTTGAGTTTTTTTTTTTATAAAATTCTATTTTCCTCTTTCTCTATTCATGTATTCTTTTGGATTTCCTTTATAATGTAATTGCTATTATGCATAAAAAAGACTTGTCGAACAAAGTAATATTATAAAATCATAAAACAATTATTCCACCCCGCTTTTCTCATACAACAATATCCTTAGATTGTCATGTATGTAAAATTGCTTTTTTCTTTTCTTTTGCAACATACACTAGTACTTCTTAACTCATTTATTTTTGTGGTATTTGATCATTTCTTGATTCACATGCATTTCCTTTAAAAAAATTTCCATGCAATAGACTTTTTCATTGTTAATTTGCTATTGAGTTGTCTGCATTTTTTATAGTCTCGTCCAATGCCAAAAGCAAGTATTAAATATACTGACCAACCAACTTAGCTTTTGAAAGTAAAACAACAAAACTACAGTAATAATAAAATACACAATGAATAGAAAGACCCAATTTGACGAATTGATAGCATCAAAATTAAGAAATATGGAGGAGATCAGATAATAAAATGTTGAAAAAGCAGAATGGATGTGAATATCAGTATCCCGGATCTTCCTTTCCTCTGAAGGATATTCATGTGCTTCAATGTAGACCTTGGAAGGAGGTCATTGGTTTTCTTCATAGGCCCAACCCTCTCAACTCTTTGGATGAGTGGTTGATATTGCCAGTATTCCATCTCATGGAATATGGCATTGAATGTGTAGTGTTGTTTTTCCTTTTTCTTGTACATATTCTCCATTCGTTTTAGTTTTTAGTAATAAAGGCCATGGAGAGCTCTCCCCCAGCAGTGATTGCTTTAGATAGCATCACAAGAAATATGGAGTAAAAGTGAATCAATGTGCACTACGTCGGTGTTCATGATTTTTTCTTATATTTAAATAATGGTCATCGCTTTCAAAAGGTAAACATTGAAAGGATCATTAGAGTAGAAAAGAAAATTAGTAAATATGTATCTTCAAGGTTTAATGTCTGACTACATAGTTTTTATACCACCATTTTTAGTCAAAATGAATTTCAAATGCTTTCTTTTTTTTTTTGCTTCTTATTTTTTTCCCGTCAACTTAATTAACTTCTGTTGACATTAGATGACTACAAACATTGAGTTTGTTTCAACATATAGAGACAAAAATGATTGTAGCTAGAATCATATTCTTTCTTGTTATTCTATTTTTAAACCCTGCAAAAATCATATGACTTGCTATAAACTTATGACTAACTTATTTTTATATATTCTAATGTAGTGATTTTATACTAAGAGAGAAATTTATAAAAAAATCATTCATTCTATTTTTTTAAAATAGAAACAACTGTAGGAAATTAAAGGAGAAAAAAAAAGCTATTCTTAATTAAAAGTATGTACATTTTCATTACTTTTGTTTTTCTTCAATTTGTCTGCAATAAATAAAGGTGTGTCCCTTCCTAAAATAAAAGTCTAGTAATGCTAGATTAAAAGTACAAACTTATCATTGTTTCTAAACATATTATTTTATTATCCTGGCAACAACGTTAAAAATAGCTTTTCCTAAACCCATGCCAGTTTACTAATTTGGGCTCTACAAGTATGCATTTCTATGAGATAAAGAGCATGGAAACGTTTACTGGAAAAAGATTTCTTTTTCATTCCTTTACAAATGGAGTCTTATTCATTTCATTCCAACATTAATGAATTTCCAACAAAATAAACTCATACAAATTTGTTGTTTTACAAGAACGTTCCTGTCTTTTGTGGCTTAGCTAAATTCTCTTTTGCTCAAAGGAAAGAAAGACATTTCACTCGCACTTAAACTGTTTGAGCGTGGATAACTTTGTTTCCTTTTAAGGGTCCATTTTAGTACCGTGAATTAAGTACTTGGGCTTAAAACTGCTGCGTATTTAGGACCGGTATTTTCTTTGGTGGAATTTTTGTTTTACCTTTCATTTACCTATTTGTTTGCCTTTATAGGACTTTTCTTAAGGGTATTGAGAAGTTAACAGGCAATTTTTATTTTTGTAGCGTTAAAGTTTTGAGTTTGACTTGTGTGTGCTGCTTGGTGCATGCAACAAGCATACGCCAAAACAAAATTGAAATTA
Organism: Nymphaea colorata; assembly: GCF_008831285.2. NCBI lineage: Eukaryota > Viridiplantae > Streptophyta > Magnoliopsida > Nymphaeales > Nymphaeaceae > Nymphaea > Nymphaea colorata. The sequence continues at coordinate 47,999 of NW_022205111.1, forward strand.
TTGAAAACAAAATGTCATTTGAAGTGTTTCACTTTTTTCAATTTCTTCTTTTGTCTTTACAAAAAATTCATTTTTTTGTCAAGAGCATTTTGTCATTAACTATACTGGTGGTGCACAAAATTTTCGTGCACAGTAAGGCGTATAATCAGGTTTGTAAAGTTTCCCGTGTTCAAGTGGAATTTTAACACTGGAACTAAAGTTTAATCATGCCTCTAAAACTCCAAGCACTAAAGTTTCATAATTGTCTACGGGAACATTGCACCGAATTTGAACTAAACTTCCACCTCTTCAGTAAAATTTAGTATATGCAAATGGGCCCAAGGGTGAGTCGGTGGAGGTTATATGAGTCTCTTGCACAAGGAGGTCTTTTCATTGTTGGTGTAAATCAAAGCATTGCAATTTTCAGCGCTCTTCTCTATTATGGTTATTCAGCTGTCAAGTTTTCCCAGTTCTTCCTTGCCGTTCCATCTGCAGATCACCTGCAACTAATACACCCAACAGCACCTTTCGCTGCAATGGCTTCCACTGGTAGACTTGAGCTTATCTGGCTCTTTAACCATTACCAGCATGGGGGCCCTTTCCCTGACCAACGGCCACCAAGATACTGAAGAAATAGACAAAGAGAGTGACACTCAAGGACTCAGCAAGACCAAGAGTGACTCTTCTTCATTTATCTTTTCTTCTGTAGTTTACAATGACGAGAGATACAGCCATAAAGAGGAAGGAGAAGAAACAACCTCAAAAATATGTAAGAGAGAAAAACAAAAGGTTATCTCTCCATGAACAAAAAGAAATACAAATAGAGTAACCAAATTGGCAATATCTCAATACAAAGAAAGAAGGATAACATCGTTGAAGAGCTCTCCAATCATAGCTTGTTTAACACTCCCCCTCAAGTTGAGAATCCAGGATATCCAGGATTCTCAAATGGATCATCTTGGTTAAACTATCTTGTGTGACAGCCTTAGTAAATATATCTGCATATTGATCTTCACTCTTCACAAACGTCGTAGTTATCTCCTTGTTTGAACTTTCTCTCACATAAAATATCAATCGACTTTTGCATGTTTTGTTCTTTCAGGAAAAACCAAATTATAGCAAGTGAAGCGCAGCCTAATTGTCACAATACAAATTCATGGGCTTAATTTGTTTGAAGCCAACCTCCTTGAGTATAGATTTAAGCCAAAGAAGTTCACAAGCAATATTAGCCATGGCTTTATATTTTGCTTCTGCAATTGATCTCGAGATGATGTTTTGCTTCTTGCTTTTCAAGAAACAAGATTGTTTACAATTGTCATGCAAAACCCAGTAGTAGACTTTCTATCAGAGTTACTCCCAAACCAATCTGCATTAGTGTAACCCTTCAAGTTTCATCTTGCTTTCAATGCCCAGTCTTCTCCTTGGGCCACAAGGTTCTCTATTACGCTTGGGCATCGGGCCTGGGTACCCAAAAAAATCACCCCTGGTTGGCCCGACAGGACCCGATTCGGCCCAATTAATTTTTTTATTATATTTTTATTTAATAATAATATATATTTTATTATTAAAAATGTATTTTATATTCAAAAATTTGTATTTTATATTTAAAAATTATTGTTTTATTTTAACCGGGCCTGGCCCAGGCTCGGGTTTCAGTCATTGGGCCAGCCCAGGCCCTCAGGGCAGCCCGATGCCTAGACCTATTCTATATCAGTTGTTTGCATATTCATATTCGTCCATTCCTGTAACATCTCTCCCACTTCACCGTTGGAGTTTTAACAAGAGTCCATCCCTCCTCATTCTGAACTCTTTCATTTATTTCAACCAATGGCATCTTTCCTTTCCCAATCACGTTTGCTTCTTTGCTTCCCACCCCTTCCTTTTTACTGAAACTTCTTTCCCCCTTCCTCTTCCCTCCACTTCTCATTTTGGTGTACCCTTTTTTTACTTCCACTGCACTTCCGTATCTCTTTCTCAGAATTAAAGGCAAATCCAGGAGGTGCATCCGTTTCATTAAGAAATTTAACCCCCTCTAGAGTACAAAATGGATTAATACAGATGGTCGGGGAGAGATTACCTTTCTGTTTGCTCTTAGCAGGTATTGGGCTCTGATAGTCTACCATGCTAGGCTTTCCACGGAGGCCTATCTTCAGTTGCTCTCTACCTATTTGTTTATCCTTCCCTTTTATGACTCTCACCTGTGATCTGCGCCCCTTTTCTGCTTCCTTCACCGACACGATTATCCACCATTCTGATATTTTCCCAAGGGTTGACAATTAATCCAGCAACCTAGCATCCATATGGGTGAAAGCTCTGCACCTGTGACAATAGGTTATTTTCAATTCATATGCAATTACTTGCTTGTAGATTTCCTTCTCCGACACCCTCATATTCACCACTGGAATCCGCTGAAAGCCCACTAGAATCTCCTCCCCTATCCTCGTAAAATTCTATCTACCCCACACTTTTGTGCATTTGTCTTCCGCTACAAAACGTCCCCCCATTCCCTTCACCCCCTTTGAATGCATATTCAGTCCATAGATGAACAGGCAGATTCGGTAACTGAATCCATAAGAGCATGAACTGAGATTCCTTGATCTTTAGTTCTTCACCTGGTTTCCAGTGGCTCACAACCAATATTCATTTATCCACCGACTAGGCTCTCAGCGTCAACACGATACGTAGCTCATCTTTTGAATCAGCCCTAATCAAGAATCTTCCATTCCCTACCACTGAAAATTTAGGATTCTTGATCATCGGCCAATGTTTATGAAGCAATTCGAAAACAAAATTGAAGTCCAGGCCCAGCCGGAAACACATCCAGCAGCCCTGCCACCGCAACAAATCCAAACATTTCTGGAGTTTTTCATATGCATCTTGATGAATGAATCATAGGCCCCTCATCAGTTAACTCTACTTGTGCTTCAGGAATTTCATCT
>NW_022205112.1:0-17801 GCF_008831285.2 Nymphaea colorata
ATCCCTTGTTTCCTCCTTTTTAAGGTATGTTTGCTAAATAGAACAATAGGTAACTATTCCATTGATATAGCTCAAATATTAGGGAAGTTTTGTGACACATGTTAAAAAGTGTACTATCAATCTACCCCAACTTTCGGGTGGATTATGCATAGTTACAAACCATTCCACCTACCAAACGGGCCTTTAGGACTCTTATCAATTTTTTAACATTGGTTTGTGGTCTTCTACCCCCAACTTCAATACTTGAGTTGTGTGGGGAGGGATTTATCTACAAAAAGCAATCAAATGCATACAGCTTCATATCTAAGAAGTGCCAAAAGCTAAACCTGGAGAAGATAAATTTCTTGTTTATAAAATCTCCCTCTCCTAATGCCAACTTAAGAAAGCTGATGGGGGCAAATCTTATGGAAACATCCACCTTGGTCTAATGAACCCTAGTCTCTCAATTTTTTCGAAAAAGGGAACCGAAAAGGTAAGATTTTGGGATTTGATAAAGCTCAAACTGAATGATTTGTGTTAGTCTGTTTATGTATATTGTTATGACTAATGTGCCCCTATGACTGGCAAAGAAGCATCATTATTTTTTTTCTTGCTCACGTTGTTATCTCATACCCCTGACATTATCTCATATCACTGCTGTGATCTCATCCACTTTATCTCATGTTTTGTCATATCTCATACCTATTATCTCATATCTCTATCACTATCTCATGTTGATGTCATTATCTCATACCTATATCTCATATCTCTATCACTATCTCATGCGATGTCATTATATCATGTCCATCATTATCTCATGCCACCCCTGCCATAATGAAATTTTCGTTCGACCTTCTCAAATAGACTTGTCAGTTCTTTTATTTTCATTGTCAGCGTCGGTTTCTCTCTCGGGTCATTGACCAAAAAAGAGTACGATTTCTGTCGGTGACCCAAAAACGGCAGCCGACGACCGGGCCATCGTGAAAAGCATGGCCTCTCTCTCTCTCTCTCTCTCTCTGCTGTTGGCCAATCGTCAGCCTCTCTCTCTCTCTCCTTGCTGTTTGACGATTCGTTCATTTACAACAGCCATTTTTCTCATTTGGGGATTCTCGTCCCACCCCCTCCGGTGAGACGACAATTCTGAAAGCAAATTTCTGGAATCAAACTTAATGGACAAAACTTTCATCTCTGATTTCATAAATGGAGGGTGGCATTTTACTTTTTGAATTTTATTTGCAGAAGTTATTTGCCCAGTAATTTTCATGCCATCAAACGGGCCATAAGGAAACAATTAATAAAAGCATATCATTTACATCCCCAATTCTTGCTCTGTTTGGCTGTCCAGGATGGATATAATTAGTGAAAATGTTAATGGTGTGCAATGAAGCAATATCCTGAAGGTAAGGATTAATATGAAATGAGTAAAATTAAGACAACTATGTATCGGTATGACACTGAAATAAGTTGAAACCCACTCGCCTGATTTTTTATTCGGAGAAGACAAGGGGTTGGTGCAAAATTTGAGTAAGAGTTGGTAGGCAGTTAATCTCTATTTCAAATCTTCGGACATCAACCTATTATACTACAAAAGGAGACTAACCTATTATACTACAAAGGAGACTATGTGAGTAGGGGCAACACCGATATACTAAAAGTAGACCATGTACTTTAAGAAAAATAAGGAGTTTACTGGGAGCTTGGAAGAGAAACTGCTCACCCAAAACTATCACTCATTTTTGTTTCAAAAAAAAAAAGCGACAAACAAAAATAACCTATAAAAATTAGGGAAACATATAGAAGATGTAGGGGATGGTGATATATGGAATATATGTACCTGTACCAAATGAATCATAAGGGCGGAGCTAGAAGAAAATGCCGATTAAGGGTACTAGGGTACCAGTTATAAAATTTTAGGTTTTGAAGTGGCACCAATATATAAATAAAAAAAACTATTCTTAGATATAAATAGGAAAATAGGTAATTTTCTTTATGTTTGTGTAGGAAATTGCCTATGCAGTATCCACCCAGCCTCCAACTAAAATGATATAATAAAACTGTGCTATTCTAAAGGACATTAATTTTAAAGGTTTTGTTGTTCTAAGTTCTCACTATACGTACGATTATTATGTTAAGTGGTATTTCAGAACCCAGAAAAATCTCCTTGAACCAATTAAGTACAATAGTTGTACAACATGTGAAAAAATTTAAATATTTATTGAAATCGTATTACAATGAAAAGATGATATAAAGAAGCCTTTCCTTTGCCAATATTTCGTAACAGCTAGATCTAACTATATTTTAAATGAAAAAGTAGCTGATATATTTGGTTCGCAGATAATAAGATAAGGGGAGCCGTAATTAAATGCGGCCACACGAAACAAGAATTAATGGGACATTGCTTTCACCAATTTCCTCACCGCCATGGTCATAACTAATGCAAGAATGAGCCAACTCTACCCTTGCTGTGATGACCATAATTAATGTAAGAAGGTAACCGCTTGACTCTTTGTCTTCAATTTGCATTGACCGATCTTTGTATATATTTCCAGGAGCTATGAGAATTTCTCTGTTATAGTTTTGAATTAATAAAGATAATTCGGGAAGTCGAACAAAGGTTGTAATACTTTTCATTTTTTCATATTCATTTCCAATTCATATAACCTAAGATAGTACAAATAATAATGCTATGTAGAATAAATATGGCGGAATAATCATTTTACAAATAAAGTTGTCAAGTTTTTTGTGGAAATATTCAAGAAGGTCAATAAAAGGCAGAGCATATTATATGTTAAAGTGGTTGTAATAATAATGCCAGCACTTCCTACAAGCAAGTCGCCCATAACATAACAAAAGGCTTGTCCTTGGTGACAAGATTTAAAACTGTCCTATTATTGCCTTTCAGATACCCTCACATAACATTATTACCAAAACGACTCCAATTCTGAAGCTGGTTATAAATGTCGTGTTGGGCAAGAAAATTTCATACGCCAATATAGTGGTGATGGAAAATGCCTTTAGTTAAAAGAAAAAAGAACTTTTGTAAGTGCAGATAAAATCGAATGATTCTGTCAATGGTAAATGCTGACCAATATACGCTTCGAAACAGCAAAGAAACATCTTCATTTTTTTCGTCTAGCATTTTCTTCATGTCGCATTGTCAAACCTATTATCTCATGCTCTTATTGTTATTTCATACACATTTTCCCATATCCATTATATCATATATCTGTCATTATCTTATACCTTAGTCATTATCTCATATTCATTGTTTTACTATGTTTTTTCATTATCTAACACAATTCCATATCATATCTCATGTCCATAACGTTTGACATAATAGTTACGAGATAAAGTATAGAGATATGAAATAATAAAAAAAGATATGTGATAGATGATAGGTTAAGAATGTCACTGTACAAGTACAATGCTGAAGTAAATATACTCCACCTATGATGTACATACGTTGTGTACAGAGTGGCGTACTCCTCCAATTCCGATGACCAGAAATAAATTAGTCTTCCGTCCCCCCTCCCTTTCCCGTCTACACTTCTTATAAGAAAGCGTCCATTGACGCCAAACCGTGGAAACGAAAAGGTTGCGTTTTTTGTGAGTTTCAGCTCTCTTCTCTGACATGGCCCTTCCCCGTTCATGTCCCTCCTCATCTTCCTTGTTCACATTCTTGCTCATATCTGCAGATCACCTGCAACTTCACTCAACAGCACCTTTCTCTTCAATGGCTTCCGCCCCTCAGACCTGAACCTACCCGACTCTGCAACTGTTACGAGAACGGGGGCTCTTTCCCTGACCAACGGTCACCTTGCCACGAATCCAGGCATCAAAGGCCACGCGTTCTACCCTGCCATTCTGCAGTTCAAAAAGCCTCCTGGTGCTAAGAAAACCCAATCGTTCAGTACCCGTTTCGTGTTCGAAATCGTATCCCAGTTCCCGGAGTCAGGCGGCCATGGCTTAGTATTCGTCCTGGCGCCGGCCACCAACTTCTCGCAGGCCACCGGAGGCAGCTACCTTGGCCTTTTCAACCGGGAGAACAACGGAAACCCAGCCAATCATGTATTTGCAGTTGAATTCGACACGGTTCAACAAGAAAAAATGAATGACAAAGGTGGAAACCATGTGGGCATCGACGTGAACGGTGCGAACTCCAGTTTCTTGAAGCCTGCCACTTACTATACAGAGTTTGGCAAGAAAGAAAAAATGGTTCTTGACTGCCAGACCACCATTCAGGCATGGATAGAGTAGCATGTCACCATAGCTCCATTGTCACACCCGCTCAAGCCTAACCGTTCCCTCATATCATATTCCATCGATCTATCCCCTGTTCTGCTTGAACACATGTATGTTGGATTCTTTGCTGGCATTCAAAAGCTAGAAAGCAAGCACTATATCTTGGCATGGAGCTTCGCGATGGATGGAAAAGCACCAGAATTGGACCTCTCACGCCTTCCTTCTATTCCTCGGGATCATACTCCACTATGTTAGTCTTTTAAGCTGTTCCTTTTCGTTTCTGCAGCATTAGTGGCCCTGTTATTTCTCATCATCACGGTTGGCATATCTTATTTGATCTAGAGGAAGAGGAAACTCACGTATGAGAAGATAGAAGGATGCGAGATGGACTACCCACATAGGCTCCCCTACAAGAAAATCTACAGGGCAACTAAAGGTTTCAAGGAAGAGTTGGGGAAAGGAGGCTTTGGCAGTGTCTACAAAGGTGTGCTGCCCAGAAGCAAAATCGAGGTTGCAGTGAAGAGAGTCTCACATGGTTCAAAGCAGGGGATGAGGGAATTTGTGGCAGAACTGTCAAGCTTGGGGAGGATGAGGCACAGAAACCTGGTCCAATTGCATGGTTGGTGTAGACGAGGCGAAGACCTACTCCTGGTTTATGAGTTCATGCAGAACGGGAGTCTAGACAGTCATCTTTTTGGCACGAAAGAGAGCAGGTTGAGTTGGGAACAGAGGTTCAAGATTCTAAAGGGAATTGCTTTCGGCTTGCTGTATCTTCACGAAGAGTGGGAGCAAGTCGTCGTGCATAGAGATGTTAAAGCAAGTAACGTTTTGTTGGATGGTGCCTTGCTCCAAGAGGTGGCCTGTGGAAGGAGGCCGATTGAGCCCGAAAGGCCCTCTGAGGAGCTGATTCTGGTGGAGTTGGTCCACTCTATGTGGAAAGGTGGACGAATACTGGATGCCATGGATAAAAGGCTCGGAACGAGCTTTGTCGTCGAGGAAGCAGAGCTTGTGCTGAAGCTTGGCCTGCTCTGTTCACAGAGTGCACCTGAATCAAGGCCAAACATGCGGCAGTTGACTCAGTTTCTTAATGGGGATGTGCCGCTACAAGATCTAAAACGCCAGAATCTGGGTATCCACGATCAAGGCATGAACCAACTAATTCTGCAGTATCCATCTTCGGATCAGGGATCGTCAACTTCGGCAAGCTCAGTCTCATACGAGAAGGCATCGTCAACCTCAGGAAACTCGGACCCATACAGGAAGGTATCATCTGCTCCGGGAAGGGTTACTCTGGCTTGTGACGTATGAAGACAATTCTTAACACGTCATTTTCGAGGCATCGGAAAAGTCATATAGGATCAGTGAATTGCCAAAGTAGCAGAATAGCATATTTTGCCTGACTTCCATGGCTGGTACATTGACAAGACCTATGACGTTATTTTCTGAAAGCTGGGTCAAGCAAAATGTTTGCATTATTTAATACCAGCACCGTCATATCACTGCCACGTAGCTGAGTCGATTTTTTTTTCAGAACTTTTCTTGAGGGTGGTGTTCGAGTTCAACGTCTTGAAACGGTGCACCGTCTTGTCGGCGAATAAAATTTAGAGGTCGATTTTCTCATTTTTGTATTGTTCTATCTTTACTTTGGACATGCGTTCTACATGTATGTTTCGAATAATACTTGTAAAATTATATTCATAAGAATATAATTTAGTTCCTCATCGACCATTATCCTCACTACTCGCAGGTTGTGGTAGCCATGGCACAGAAAATTCTGTTGCTACGCCAGATTTAGACATAGCATGCATTTTGTTTCTTACTCATTAAGCGACATGATTATCATCAACGACAACACAGCGTCCAGTTGTGGCCTTTCTTTCATTGCCCTAGGCCCAGTAGTTTAGTTTTTGCAAATTAGGGTAGCTTACCCTTTTTGACAGCATTTTTTATATTAGGTTAGGTGATATCAATAAACTAAACCATCAAACAAGCCTTTTCTATTGCACAACTTCTGATTTGGATTTAGTAACTTCATAGAATCTTAATTGCGATAAGCATCAATTATATATATATATATATATCTTCGGGCTTCGATTTTTCTACTATATCAAAATAACTACAGTGTACTTTTGCATGAGATAGGTGAATAGATTTTCTACAATGAACAATTTATAAAATCAAAGAGTACTATTATAATTCCCTTACCTAGATTTCAAAAGAATTACACATACGCGCTCAACAAATGATCAAATAAGAAGAATGCTCCTTATCTTTTGAACTTCATAAAAAGGCCATTAGCTTGTGCTTCAAACCTCCATACAGCAATTTCTCCAACTAAAAGTATTAAAACAACAATATACGAAATGTCTTTTCTTTGACTAAGTAAAAAAAAAATAAGATAAAAAGAAAACAGCCCTTACTAAACGATGAGGATAGACAACAACCCTCACCGTTCGAAAGGGCAATGGCCATGGCGAAGTCTTGACACCTCTGCTAAGAGAGTCAACGACACACCCTCGCTGTGCTGCGAGGGGTAACCATCACCTTTTGTTGGACATCAAAGGGCTGACAAACCCTTGCCACTAGAAAGCAAGGGCGGAGGCAGGGGGCGGGTAGAGACATGGCCCCCAACACCACCCGTTTAGATTTTTAAAATTTCTAAAAATTATATATAAATTTTAGTTTAACTTATATAAAAAATACGAAAAAAATATTGTGCGGTACTTATTAAAATTTTAGCCCCTGCAACAAAAAATTTCTGGTTCCACCCCTGCTAGCAAGGGCAGTGAGGGTCGATTCTGACCATTGCTCGCTGCGCAAGAACCGTTCCCTCACAGTCCAGCAAGGGCAGGAAGGCAACTCCAGCTCCCTGGACAGCGAAGGATCGTCGAGCCTAGTGAGTGGAGAGGGAAGATATGTTATGCAATTTTAGGGGTGTTGCCTTCACTCCTCATGTCAGGATCTAAAGCAGTTGAGAGAGAGACGTTGAAAATTCTTTTGGAAAGCTGACCTTGTTAAGAAGTATTACTCGTGTCTCATTCTCTCTTCCTACCCTTGTCATAACAGATCTTCTTTTTATGTTCATATATCAATGGTAAGATTTCTCCTCCAGCAACTACTGATCTTAAATTTAAAGAGTGGGAATTTGAGAATGATTTAGTTATGTATTGGCTTATAAACTCCATGGAAAGATGTGTCTCCAACATGTTTCTCTATAAAAAAACAACAAAGAAAATTTGAGACACATTGAAAGATGTCTACAAAGAACAAAATAACTTGCATATAGTGTACCAAATACAATTAGAACTAGCTAAGCTTACAATGGGAGATAAATCTATACACATCCATATGAGTCAATACCGCAGCTTTTGGGATTAACTAATGCAGTATCGACCCACTACTTCGGATCCTGATGTTTATAAATAGCGATTGAAAGAGATAAAACTTGCAGGTTCCTTGCTGGGCTTGGTCCTGAATTTGAAAGTGTTAGAAGCCAAATCCTTATGATGACACCTCTACCAAATTTTGATCAAGCATGTCAAACCATACAAACGGGTGATTCCTCGTCACAAAGCCATGAACATTGATAAGAAAAGTGATGCTACGGAGATTCTAAAGCTGACGTCAAGAATAATGGTGGTGGAAATAATTTTGGAAAGGGGAAGAGCAAATTAAAATGCTCATATTGCAGGAAGACTGGCCATTTACATGAAAAATGTTGGGAGCTAGTTGGTAAGCCATCAAAAGAGATAGCACATTCGCCATCTACCAATAACTCCAGCACTGCAAACTTTGCCACAAGGGAGGAGCTGGAAAAGTTATTCCAACATTTTTTCAAAGTCCAAACTGGTCTCTGCCGGGTGTATTGGAAATCTGAAGGTAAGTATCAAACTTTTATTGCATGTTCTAAAAATTGTGGTTAGATAGTAGATTCTGGAGCCACTGATCACATGACCAGCAATTTCTCAAAATTGTTTGAATTAAAAAAGAAAAAGAAAAAAGAAAGCATGCATTCACTGCCGATGGGTCCCCTATGATCATTGAAGGCATTGGACAGATATCATTCTTTGAGCCAAATTTATTTATATTTGTGTTATTTATATTGCAAAACTCTCCACCAATCTCATGTCTATTAGTAGGATTACTAATTCTCATAATTTCTTAGCTATTTTCTCCAAAAAGGATGTGATTTTTCAGAACATGAAAACAAAAAAGGTGATTGGTAGGGGTTGTGAGCAAAATGGGCTGTACGCGTTAGACGATTTTGAAACCAGTTTGCTTGCTTGCATTGAGAAAGTAAAAAAACTTCAGAATATCAGTTAAGGCTCTCGCGCCTTGGTCATGTTTCCGATCGATCTTTAAAGCTTCTTGTTCCAAATGTTATTTTTTGAAAATCATTCATGTGGTGCATGTGAATACTCTAAGTCAACTAGGCTTCCTTTTCAAAATTCTAGTGAAAGATCCAATGATGCATTTGATTTAGGCCACTCAGATGTTTGGGGACCAGCCTCCACAGAGTCATATTCCGACAATAGATATTATGTTTCATTTATAGATGACAAAACTTGTATGACTTGGCTTTATTTTTTCAAAAATAAAAAAGAGGTTACAAAAACTTTTGAAATTTTTTATTAACTTGTACACACACAATATTGTGCAAAAATAAAAAACCTCAGGTCAGATAATGGAAGAGAGTATGTTAATTATGCTCTTCAAGAATTTATGAAAAAAATAAAAGAATCCAACTACAGTTCACTTACACAGTACACAACAAAAAGGGGTGGCCAAACACAAGAATTGACAATTACTTAACATAACCCTGTCTCTCATTATGCACATGAATATCACCATTCGCTTCTGGTAGGAAGCTATAGGTACTGCTTGCTACATAGCTAATATAGTTCCCAATTCAAGTATTGACAACCAAGTTCCAATTCAGATTCTTATAGACAGACCGATCACTATAAAACAGTTCAAGGTTTTCTAAGTGTTTTGTTCACATTCAAGAAAAATATAGGAATAAACTTCAAAAGCGAGCTATGAAGTGCATTTTCCTTGGATATTTTAGCAAAAGAAATGTTATAAATGCTATGAACCATTTTTGAAAAGGTTTTTTGTTACCTGTGACAGTAAATTTTTTTGAACAAGAACCTTTTTATGAAGAACAAATTCAGGCAGAGATTGACACAAAAAATCTCAGGGACATCAACTCCCTGAGATTATGGTAAAGTGTATGCAGCATATCCTAAACAGGATTATCTCAAAAAATCAAAGTGCTTTCCTTCTCAGGAGGTGCATTCAGGACAAGTTTCTTTCTCAGCCAAGAAATTGTTCACATCTTTCAAAACAACAAGAAGAAAGCAGCTTGTGTTAAAATTAATTCCTATGACAAAGTGAATTGGGAGTTCTTGAAGACTAACCTATGCCACTTAGGATTTCATGATTCGTGGGTAAAGAAACTTATGACAATCGTAACCATAGTTAAATCTGCATTTCTTATCAATGGCAAGGAAGGAATGTGGTTTGAGAATAAGAGAGAGCTCAGGGAGGGGGATCCGCTCTCCCCCTACTTGTTTGCCACAGTCATGGAAATGCTCACTCGTAGTATACAAACCCAAGTAAATAAAAAACAAATAAGGATCTCTTCCATGGGGGTTGGGACCAATTTCCCTTTCTCCACTTTATACACAGACGACATCATATTCTTTATAGAAGGAAGGCTGAAGAACTTTCAAAACTTAAAAGCGTGTCTTGACGAATTCTCTAATTGCTCAAGCCTAGTCATGAACACTACCAAGAGCTCAATTCTTCCAATCAATTTGTAAAGCTGAATACACACTCAAATAAAGCAGGAATAAGGCTGGAGTCAAGGTCAGCTTCCTTCTATGCACCTTGGCATTCCCCTCCAAACGAATGATGTGACAGAGGACAATGCAGACATTTAATTCTTCGCTCATCTAAGAAGCTAACTCTTTGGAAACAGAGATGTCTTTCTTTTGCAGGTAGACTCGGTCTAATCAAACATGTTCTATCTTTGTTGCCTAGTTACTGGAGCCTGGTGGTCGAACTTCCTGCTACTACCTGTAAGCAACTAAGTAAAATGGCAGGCAACTTCTTATGTGTCGATATGGCAGACAACAAAAGCTTTCATTGTATTAAATGTTCTAGTCTTTGTCTCCTGAAATTAGAGGGAGGCATAGGTCTCAGAGACATCAAGGAAACCAATTTGGCTAACTTGGCCTTTTTAGTGTATCGCGTGACCCAGCAGTCCTCCCCTTGGGCAGAACTTGTTAAAGGTCGGTACTGCAAGCTAAAAGAACTAATTGACAACAACATTAGGGGCAAAAGGGTGTGTAAAGCATGGCGAAGGGCATTGCAGGCTTGGCGCAGGATTAATGTAAATGTAGGCTGGAGGATTGGTAATGGTGCTGTGGCCAAATTTTGGACGGATTATTGGAGCCCTGAGCGCTTGATTGATAAGATCCCAATATCCCATCGCCATTTGGTACAAGATACAATTGGATGCACGGTAAAGGAAAACATGGAGGAAAATGGGGAGTACACCAGTGAGTTCCTTGCCACTTTAAATATTCCTTTCTCTTGTCTCTGCCTTGAGGATGGTCAGCCTGATGTCATGGTGCGGAGAAATAGAGATAAAGGGGAATTCAATCGGCATGAATTTTGGCAAAGGATGAGGAAAAAAGGTTCCAAGAGCAATAAGAGCATGCTCGTTTGGAAAGGGAGAGGATGACCAAGGGCCACCTGGTTTGTTTATTTAGGTGTTTTAGGTCGTCTACCTATTGGTGGGTTTGTGCACAAGCAAGGCTGGTCACTTGCTTCTAGGTGCCTAGTTTGCAAGCAAGAGATTGAAGACATCAAACACCTTTTTTTCAACTACAAGGGAGCTCGGTTTATATGGACATACATTTTTGAAAAATTTGGGAGGGCTAAGCAGTGGCATAGGAGTCCCCCAAACTTAATGCAAGGGCTCATCTGGTGGCATAAGAAGGACTTCAAAGACAAACTGCTTAATAAATGTTGGAAAGACAACTTCCATATGGCAATATGCTTCATCTAGAAGACTCGCAATCACATCGAGCATAAGGGTGATATACCAATTGGCAACTTGGCAAAACAGTTTTGAGCACACTGCAGTGATTACTAGTGGAATTTTCAATGGAAAAGAACTTAGTTGGATAAAATCTGTAACTGGCTCTGCTTGGGATTCTATGGAGCAATGGAGTTAAGTAGGATGATTGATGGGTAGAAATCAACATTACCTTGTGGAGTAAGGGTGGCAGAAGAGGAGTGGCTGGTCTCATTAGAGACGCTTGTGGACAATTCCATTTTTGTTTGGCCTGTTGGTTTGAGAATGACATTGGATGTTGGGAGATAGAGATTCTAATGGAATGCATTGGGCACTTGGTGGACATTGAGGGCAACTCAAGGTGCATTTACCTTTTGGCCAATGATGGAGATTGGAAGCAGCACCTACGCAGCAACATTAAACATGGCACAAAAATTGTCAACAACATTTCCATGAGCAATAGTTTTCTTATTAGGCTTACTATTAACAAGGGACGGCCTCTTGCTGAAGTTATTAACCTTTTGTCAATTATTCCAGCCAATGGATTGTATAGGAAATGCAATCACCATGATAACATGTGGGATCCACGAAAAGGAAGTAATACTACGTTTTGAGGTCCTGTGCGGACCCATTGTTGTTGTACATATTACTCCATTTTATTGGAATAAAAGGCTGGGGGCCTAACCCCAACACAGTCATTGTCCAGTAAAAAGGATTAGGAAAAGTACCTTTGAAATGAAGGCTAATTTCCTGTACCGGTTCAGTCAATGCAAATAGATCGTATGCCAAGCATCAAGTTGGTGGGCCATTCTTAAATTAATTATTACCGGGGTGAGGAAGCTGGTGGTGACAGCAATTGACGCCCTTTGAATTATTCTTGTTATATGGAGTTGTTTTTCTCATTAAATTGTGGGTGCTTTTTGTCATCACCTCTGTGGGCTTCAAGCCTACAGTCGGTCATTCCATAAGTTATAGCTGCTGTAAAGTGTCGGCAAACTAATGTTCTGAAATCAACTCTTCATTTGGATATATAATAAGAATATTTCGATGAATGATTAAATTTTTTGTCACATGTTTTAAGACTATTGAAAAACTTATAATTTGGAATCGATTCAACTATAGTCCTATATATATATAAATATTCACAAACAGGAAATTGTCGGGGCAGAAATGGAGATGCCAATATATTGGATATGGATCGAATTTCCAACCGAACCACCTCTATTGAACAATTCCACTACATACGTGCCACCATGCCCTAGAAGCAACACCATGCAAACAAGTCCGACGCATTTAGCAAATCAGATGTTCATTTGTAGGGATATCAATGAATCAGATTTGAATCAATATATTTTTAACTGCATCTATTTTTTTTGGATACTCATATACTAACTCAGATTCGAATTGGGATTTGAATATGAATGATGACAAGTCATATCCAACAAAAAAATCCGGCTTCACAATATGAATATATATATATGTATGTGCGTGTGTGTATATCTATATATATTTTGTTTAACTCATTTAACTTGTTAACTTGTTTTACAACTCGAGCTTAACTTCTTTAACATTTCAAATATAAATTTAAACTTGAAATTAACTTGTTTATAAACAAGTCGACTCGCAAGTCAAGTTGTTTCTAGCGAGTTGAAGTTGAATCCGAGTTGTCTTGACTTGTTGGTCAGACTTAACCGCCCCTCTACAATCATGTAAGCATGCATTTCTTTCTTTCTACAAGTTACTGTTAAGATACGTAGACCTTTGTTTCTTCACCAAAGGTACGTGAAGCTTCCCCTTCGATCACCACCACCACCACTTTATCCTTTCTTGCGAAAAGAATGTGTTGGTACCAACATTAATATTGAACTTCCAAACCACAAAGCACCCGAC
Source organism: Nymphaea colorata (assembly GCF_008831285.2). NCBI lineage: Eukaryota > Viridiplantae > Streptophyta > Magnoliopsida > Nymphaeales > Nymphaeaceae > Nymphaea > Nymphaea colorata. The sequence continues at coordinate 13,199 of NW_022205112.1, forward strand.
TAAGGGTGGGGAATGGGCCGGGTACCTCAGGGGCAGTTTGGTACCGGGTCCATAATGAGCTGGTCTTGGGCAGGTTATTTGACACATGGGCTGGCCCAACTAAAAAAAACTGTCGGGCCAAACTGGCCCTGCGACTAAAAAAGCCACCAGGCCCGGCTGGCCTGAGTCTGGTTTTGGTGGTCCCAGTTGTTTCGATAGCTAAGGGTAGAATCAGACTAATTGGTTAGGGACAAAAACCTGACCCTCTAAATATGATATTTAGTGTTTTTATTAAAATCTAACCTTACTAATGTAATCTTACTTAAGTTAGGTTGATGAAAAATGTATATTAAGTTGATCATTTTTTAGGATTTAGTAGTGCTTAAGCAAAAATGAATTGCTTTGATAGCATCAACATTTTGATAATAGGAACTTGAACATTTTTCATAAAACCAACTAAATTCAAATCATGTTTTATATCAAAATAGTTTTTATAAATATATTTGGATGTTTATATTTTATTTAGAATATTTTTTAACAAAAAATTAAAGTGTCTAGTTTTTATCATTGACCTATGTGTCAAATCTTTACCAATCTGTCTTTCTCTCTCTCTCTCTCTCTCTCATATATATATATATATATATGAGAGAGAGAGAGAGAGAGAGAAATTGGTAAAAACTAGACCACTTGAGTAATAGACAAAAACCAGACCTATTGAAATTAATTATTGAAATATTTCCTTTTGAAATCTAACCTTATAGATATAATCTTAAGAATGAATTGATGAGAAATACATACTAAGTTAGTTGTTTTCTTACTTAAATTATGTGGTTTTTAATACTAACGAGATGAACAGCTCTTATAACATCAAAATTTTGGAAGTATAAACTATAAAGATCATTTTTTTTTACAAAAATGGCTTAAATTAAAACAAGATTTATATTAAATTAGTGTTTATAAATGCATTAGAAGGTTCATATTTTGTTTAAAACACTTTTAACGTGAATTTAAGAGGTCTGTCTTTTATCCCTTACGCAAGTGGTCTTTCCTACAAAATCACTCTACATACACACACACACACACAGTATATATATATATATATATCACATCAGATTTTGTCCAAAAGAAGTGGTCTATGAAAATTATGTCGTACATCAAACATTATGCACTCATTCCTACAGTTTCCATTTCTACGCTTACCATTCTTCCGTCATTTGTTTTTTCAAAAAGATGCAAGTAAATCATAATCATGGGACAAAAAAAGAATGCTCCATTTTAGATCCATATTTCTTAATTTTGATGCTGTCGGTTTGATTATATTATGTCCTTTGTTAATTTTGTGCTTTGTGATATATAAATGTGTTTTTGTCATTTAATTAGCTTTTGCAAATTAAAGGATCCTACGTTTAATGAAGACTTAAAAATATATATAACCTTCAGCATGTTGCATTATTGTTCACCATTCACGTTCCATCATTTCTCCATGCCGGAGAGCCAAAAAGAGCTACGACGACGGATGCATGTGATCAGCTTCTTATTTGAACATATGTCCAACAGAACCGCTTTTTCCAACTGGGTTTTGGTTTGAATTTTCAAATCCGAGAGCTGAAATAATGCTGGCAGATACGTATAACTTAAACACAGAAGCATTTGGATCCGGGTGAGGATTATGCCAAAAGTGATGTCTGGATCTGTTTCTAAATGGATTTCAGATTCTGTTTCAGTAACTGGATTTTGATCTAATGAAAATTTATATTCGAAAGTGGGCTCAGGCTAAGTAAATAGGTTAGGAATAGGTGCTGTATAAGACTACCATATAACTTAATTGACATGTTCAAGGAGTTCTAACAAAGGGTGTAGCATAGCTGGTAGAACCGGCTGGCATATAAAAGGTATGTCATCAGCTTGATTTCCATGGGTACTACTTTCTTGAACTGAAAATCATCACCACTGCCACCTAAATCCTCAAGCGGACCCTGAGCCATTAAACATGGGGGAAGAGGTCAGCTTCAAACATATCAACCCCAACCGAGGCAGATGTTCTGTGAAGAATACGCAAAAATACTGACTGCCTGATGACGAACAAAAAGGGAGGAGGAGATATATATGAAGCCATTCGGCCTAAAGAGTGCATATTCACAAAAAGAGAAAAAAAGAAAAAGTTCCCCCTTTTTTCTCTTTTGAATTTACTAAATAAATTATTTATACATGCTGAAGAATAGCCATCGAAAATATCTCAACAAGATATCAAATGATTTTTGACACGCACTTTAGATTTCTGCATTATTAATTGAAGAAGCGCAATAATTTTTTTTTTATTTTTCACGGAGACTGGTTTTTTTCCACCCCCATGAAGAGATGCAACTTCCTCCCACCTGTGCCCATCACCCTTAGTGTTCACAGACCTTGTGTTGGGATCTATTACGATCCATACCATGAGCATACTGGGTCATGACAACGACTACATGGTTTGAACCTCAAACCTCTTAAAGGTGGACCGCCTTGCTACTCACTGCACTACAACCTCTATTGTGACAGATTTTAACAACACAAAATTAAAAAAAAAAACCCTTCCGGCCACAGAAATGGACGTCTGATTTCAGTTTTCCTATATAGATATGTCATCCTTAAATCTTATAGTCCAATGGTTGGTTCAGTCTTTTTCTAATGAATTTTATAGGCTACTTTTCCAATCCAACCACGATTAATGCCCAAAACTATAAGTAAAACAAGAAAAAAAAACTAAAATTGACCTTTATTCTAATTTTTTTACATGATTACTTGACTCATAAGACTAACTGACGGCGTAGTGGCTGGTGTTAGCAACCAGCCAACGATCCTGCACAACCAGCCACATGCACATATGTAAGCAAACTATGGGTGCTTGTCTATTAGAGATCTGCGAGAGAAATGATGTGCATATTCAGCATTGCTGGCCATAGAAGTTTTTTTCATTTTTTATGATCTTAGCGCTTGTAGTAAATAAAACAATGGCTGGTGCTTGATCTTTTCAAAAGTGATAAATGCTATGAGGGACCATAGATGGCCCAAAGAAAGAGATATATAGGAACCCTGTTTGTATTGTGCTAGCGTCGATGGTCCTAAATAGCCACACTTTTTTCTGTGGCTAGTAGACCAAAGGTGGTCGCGATGAGTTGGAGCAACAACGTTGGCCATTTTCAATCGTAGGTCCCAACAAGCGGAACAAATGCCATCAACGACGAAAGCTGCCACGATGGTTTTTCTCAGTTACCGTGTGATGAAATATCGGACACACTTGAAAAACAAAAGCAAAATATATTTGTAAAAGAAGAAGATCGCGTGGAAACATGAAATTATTGACCGCAAAAGCAACTATATGCCCTTCAAAAATATACAAATACACTTTCTTAATACAAAGATAACTATGTTACCTTTATTTTCTTGGCATACTAGTAAAATGCCCGTTATTTGCATTCAACTAACTAAAAATATGTATCTGACTTGCGAAACATGTGTTTGACGGTCACCCATAGGCAGATACGTTGTACGTCAAGCAACAAAAACTGAAAAAAATTCAGGAAAATAACAAAAATTATTAGCAACCACAATTTACTAATAAGTTCATCTATTGGCTACCAAAATTTCTTGAAACAGAACCAAACTTTTTTATTAGCGACAACAATTTACTAACAAGTTCACATCTGATGGTAGCTGTTATTGACGTGCAAAACTAGCTCTTGGCAACCACCAATACTTTCGCCCATTTATTCGCAATGGCTTTTGCCCTAACGGCTAGCCAATGGCAGCCGTTGTCAGTTGTAGCATGTTGAAATGGTTTTTAAGCAAAGGCGGAGTTAAAAGTTTTTGGCTGTGGCACACTAATACATATTTTAACTTAAATTGGAAATTACTTTTATAATAAAACAAATAATTATAGTTATGGAAAACTTACAATTGATCCCAACAAGAAAAATCAAATCATTATAGTGATGGATAAAAAATAATAAGAGAGAAAATGGTATCTTTAAGGTGCCAATGTTATTCTCAATGTTAACACGACTACAGACACCAGGTACTTTCTTCACACATCTCATTTAAATGAGAAAATTAAGACTGACCACTGGAGATTATATTTAAGACCGTCTAATTAATTTCAACGTAAGCAAATCATAAGGGGCAAACTCAGACTCCAAAATCAGCAACCAACAGTGGTAAAGTTAAATCTCAAAACAGTAATAAAAAAGCTCAATTGCCTAAATATCAGCCATGCCAATGAAAACAGTGGCAGTTTAGCAACATCAGTGGCAATTTATAATAGACCAAGTGAATATATATATATATATTTATTATATATATATATATATTTATATATTATATTATATAATAATATAATTGAGTGAAAGATGACGCTGGCTATTTAGAGTCATCTAGCCTTCTAAGCAAAGCTGTCTATCTAAGTAGATGGATGGTTGAGAGAAAATCAAATAGAAAATAGTGTAAACTAATATAAGATGACAAACATACCCATCACTTTTTTTTTTCCTTATTTTTCTCTCAACCATTCATCATGTTAGAAGGGACGGTCCTGGTTAGATGGCTCGGTGACTCTAAAATCCAGAGTCCTATTCAATTTTCTTATATA
>NW_022205113.1:0-20000 GCF_008831285.2 Nymphaea colorata
ACCTATAAATTTGTACCTTTGGAGTTCAAATGCGAAGGAAAAATTTCAAAAATCCGACTGGAATCTGGGTTACCACAGTGGCAGTGGCGAACAGCCATAAATAGTAGAGTGCTCCATGGATTTGGTACTCCATCAAGTTGTTCTACCATTGCAATTTCATGACCACACTGTTTATGTAAGAACAGTATATTATGGTTGTTAGTACAATTTAATGGTCTGCCCCCTTCTTTAATTTCTAGTTGCTGAATTTATAAGAAAGAATAAACCCGTCGGTTGGCATTAGAAGTACAACGTGCCCATTGCTTAATTTGGACTATGGTGAGCCCATGTGCTCTACAAGCTGGCAAGGTATATGGCCCAATCCCTATCTTCTACGGTCACGTACAAAAACACCCAGTTTCAACCACATCTTACCCAAATAAAGAAATGTTTCTTTATTCCTCAGCAATCACTTCCCAATCATCTCAGCTTCAGCAGAAATACTGTTTTTAGCTTTACCAAACATGAACATATTTCTTGAAAGTCCATAGGCACCAAATGACAGTGTGGAAAGTAACTTTCCAACACTTGTTGCCAGCCTCGCTTAACACTGTTGTTCTTAGCTACCATTGTCAACATCATTACTGCTAGAAAACATCATTACTGCTAGAGAGCAAGAAACCGAAAAAAGTGATCTGCATCTTCCTCTTGTCATTTATACATGAAGAACCATTGCACTTCAATCTATCTAAAGTAGGGAATGAGAATCTGCCTACATAAGCAATATACACAAACTTATTTTTTTCTCTCTTTTATGAATCTCCCTGTTTCTCTCACCTCTTTCAATTTCTCTCCTAAAATCTCTCTTTTTATTTCTCTCGGTTTATCTCTCACCTTTAAATATCTTTCTCTTTTGCCTGAAAATCATTTTCTCTTCGTTTCTCTTGAATTTATTTCTTTTTTGAGTCACTCTCTCTCTCGCTGTCTCTCTTCAATTTTCTCTCTTAAAATCTCTTTATCTTTCTTTCGTTAATCTCTCCCTCTCTCTCTTCTGTTTGTATCTTAAAATCTCTCATTCTCTCTGTCAATCTCTCTCTCTCTCTCTCCCCCCCATGTTGTCTCCCTTTCTTTCTCTGCCTCCCTTTCATTTCTTTTTTACGATCTCTTTTTCTATCTCTTCGATCTCACTCTCCGGCAATTTCTCTCTTAAAACATCATTTTCTCTTAATGTTATTAATCTCTCTATTTGATTTCTCCTCTGTACCTTCCCTTCTCTTTCTTTATGATTTCTCTATGAAAATTTCTCTCCATTATTAATCTCTTTCTGGCTATCCTAGATTTGCCTCTCTCTCTCTCTGTGTCTCCCTCCCTCCGCCCCCCCTCTGTCTCTCTCTCTCTTGTCTGTCTCTTTAACATTATAAATAAGGTTGAACTACTATATAACTTTTATTATGAATAAGGTTGATCTTTGCTGGCTTCTCTCTCTCTCTCTCTATACATAAATGCAACATTGATCCATGACTGCTGCTAAATAAATCCAGAAGAAAACCTCAACCCCAATCTTCTACGTCACCTGGATCTGTACTTCACTGACAATTAAGAAGGAAAAAAAAAAAGAACATTAGAGGCAAGTGCGCTCATGCAGGGGTAAGCTAATAAATAAGAATGATATTAAAGTAAAGATGAAAAAACTTGCTAAATCACATCCTAACTAGTGTAACATGGTGCCAGATATATGTTGCCCGCAGTGGCACGTGATCACTTAATACCATTCAGTCATTTAGATCCCAATCCAGTAATCAAGAACATATTGATAGTCTTTTTTTTCCAGACTGTGATTCATTTTTTTAAATAGAAATTATTTGTTTTAATATTGTTTGCAGTAATTATTTTTCTTGCTTTAAAATATTAAAAAAAACAAATACCAATAACTTGAAAAACTTGACAGAGTTATAGAAGAAATTAGGCAGTGCTGAGAATAATGTGAGAAGGCAAATCAGATTGTTGACTGTCCTTACGTCTCTTAGTTGTCCAATATGCAGTTTCTAGGTAGAATATTTCTTGCTTTCTTCTTATTCTTCTCCTTTCAACAGAATCTGATTAGTCAAATTTCAATTTAATTTCGCAAAGTAGAGAATCTAAATGGCATTTCATGTCCGCCTGTGATAATTCTATAAAATTCATGACCATGGCAATTTACTCTACCATCTCCTAGAGAGGAAGCCTGAGCAATACTATACCATAGTATAGTATTTGGTGCAGCCAGACACTGTCAGGCCGTACCTAAAAAGACAGGTTATGCACAGGACCTGGCCAAGCCTAGCTTGGTATGGGTAGGCTAGGTCGCACCAGGCTGTACCGGCGGCCACAACGCAAGCCTGGCTTAACCAGGGATGGCCCCGGCCGGCCTGGCTCAACAGGTCTTGCCTCCTTAGGATATGCCAGTGGCCGGCCTGTTTCTGGCCAGGCCATTCTAGGCCTGTCTGTGGCTAGCCAAGCTACGCCTGCAGCTAGGCTTACAGCCAGACAAAACAAGCCATGTGGCTGGCCTGAAGCACATTTTTAGGTCTGTTGTCTGCCACTCAGCTAGACCTAGCTTGCTGGGTGCTTGGGAATAGCTTGCCCTTGGCACAGTCAAACTCTCGCTCAATTTTTGAACAATTTTAACCTTATTAGGGAATTATGTAATTTGAAGCTAATAATAACTAATTAATAACTAATTATACATAGCTAACTCAGCCAGGCCTAGCTTGCTGGGTGCTTGGGAATAGCTTGCCCTTGGCACAGTCAAACTCTCGCTCAATTTTTTGAACAATTTTAACCTTATTAGGTAATTATGTAATTTGAAGCTAATAATAACTAATTAATAACTAATTATACTTAAAAAAAAGACTAAAATGCCATTCGGTCTTTTTCATCTATAAATAATCATTGTTTCTACCTTCTAATACATCATCAACCCCTTGGAGCCCTCTCTCTTTGTAAATACTTTTCATTTCTACCTTCTAATATGCCTGACAACCCCTTAGAGTCTTCCCTCTCCTACTCCAAACTTTCTTCTTATCCTATTTCACTTTAATATCTCTCTTCAGTGCTTCCTCATTTTCAATCTTGCAGTATTTCTTCTTCTTCAATTTTTATAATCGAGGAGCTCATGAAAGGCTCTTGTCTACTTTCTTCAACTCATTGGAGTCCTGATTTGATGACCTTATTTGGTAGTGGAAGCAAAGAAGTGATTTATTCTTCGACTTTATCAAGGTATGTTGATCTTTTCTATTTTTTTTTACTTTTTGATTTCATGTCAAGCCAATTAATCCATAGAGATGGATTCGGAGAGAGAAGGATTTTTCTTAAAGCTATGGGAGTATGAACAATGCAAGTTTGTCTTTTTAATTCTCTCTTTCTGTATTTTCTTAAATATCTGTCTTTTCAACTACTTTTTTTGAAACTATCTCTATTTTTTTAATTCTCTCTCTTTCAAATATCTTTCTCTCTCCCACTCTTTCTTTTAGGTTGCTCTCTCTTTAACCTCTCCAATTTTTACTTTCCTCTTCATTTTGCTTTTCTTTCAATCTCTATCTTTTCCTTTTTGAACTTCCCTTTCTCACTCTTTTTATTTCTTTCTTTCTTTTTTTTGTTCTCCCTCTTCTTTAACTAATCTCTCATTTTTTTTTCTAGTTTTTGTCTCTCTTTTATTAATCTCTCTTGTTAATGTCTCTCTTTAAATCTTTCTCTTTTGGAGTGATTACTATACTTTAAGCTCCTTGCTTAAATCCAAAGATATGTTGACAAAGAAAGGGTGTGATGTAAATGGAGACAGGGCTACTGATGAACATTACACATGCCATTTTATATGGAGCAAATATTAAGATAAGTTGGACCGATAACCTATTGTACAATAAGAGATCCTGTGCGCCCAAATTTAAATATGGAGCAGATAATTGAATCTTGTGGAATGCATCAGGGATCCACTCCCACCAAAAAAAAAAAATGGACGGCTAGAAGGAAACCCATCAGTAAAAATTCGGTTGACGAGTTAACGACGGTGACAATGAAAAGCGTCATGTTCATTGATGACATGTCCATGGGCATCTATAAAGACTAGATATTTACCAACTATTATGGGAACCATCAGTATTGAAATGAGTATCACTAACATCCAATGAGAACCATCATTGCTTATTGAATCACTAATGTTCGATTCCGTTGTCACTAATGGTGAGTCTTCCCTTAAACGTGTAGACAACCCATTGTTTACTGAGTTATCTTGAGCACATCAATAAATATACAACTTTTACGAACCGCGTATCAATGCCATCAGTATTTATCTAGGTGACGTTGTTTCTTCTGTCAGCATATGTTTAAAAGCTTGCTCACAGTTTCTCATGATATATCTTCCTTTATGACTGATGGTTTTTCGTCTTCCATCAATGAACACTTATCCTTATTTTTCTGTTGCAATCAGGGGCTTGAGACAACTTGTGTTAAGGTCCCCAAGGTAGATACTAAATGTACAAAGGTAGATATGCTCATAGATAGTGTAAATCAAATTATAGCTTCACTTGTGGGATCATTCGGTTAAGTTTCAAATATATTTTCTATTAAAATCATGCATACCATTTCTTGTAACATATTTTACTTGTTCTATGCAACTTTGCCGCCTGATTTACGCCATTGATAAGTATAGATGAAATTTGAAGTCTAGATTATTGGACTTCGTTTCATGTTTTGAATATTATTACCAACACCATTGGAATATCTAAGATGGGCTACATGTATCAAAAAATTTGTTACACTTATTCATACATATGTACTTGTTATTAAGGATAATATCCATTCATTTGTCTGTTAATCAATAATATGTTCTGTATAATACATTGATTGCATTTTGTTCTGTTATTGATATCGTGCAAGGTTTTTTTGTGTTCCTATTTTCCAGGTTGTACATGATATAGTATAATATAAAACATATTACAACCTTTTACTGACAGGTATCTCACATCAGTAAAAGTGCAATCTACCGTCCATAAAATAGCTATTACTGACAAGAAGCAATTGTCAATATTAAATATTAATTTTTCTGGTGGGTATTTCCGTTAGTAAAAAGTGCACTGACGGTAGCCAGTTGTTACTATATCTGGTACACTGTAGTGACAGCTGCGGGTGTGTCAGTAAATCCTTAGCAATACAAGATGGCCACGATTTTCAGTGTAAGTGCACAAATGACTGACTGATGTAAGCAAGCGTCGCTACCCCATGCAATACACTAACAGCAACAGCCATTAGTATAATTCGACATCTACTAACGGTCTAGTGGACCCCGTCATTGAAATATTTAGTAGCACAATCTACACTCATGGATCCTGACGTCCATCAATAAAATTATTAATGGTGGTCTAGACATTTTTAATTGACGTTTTTTTAAATGTCAATAATGTTTTCTTTTTGATGATCCAAGCCTTAGGATGCCAATAAATTGGATTTGGACCATATGTATCGTTTTATAATGTCCAGTTACCGATGCAAACTGACCAGCAGTAGGCTCCCATGTTTTATTAAGAACGGGATGAAATTGGAAACTATACACAAACTATAAATGTCCGATTTATTGGATATGGTCTACCTATTTCAAAACGAATTCAAATGTGGCAACATTTCAATCTAACTTTTCTATTCATAATCAGAATTTTATATGAATTTGACTTTTTAATTAGCATTCTCTATACAAATCCAGCTTCTAAATAAACAACTAATCATTTCAAACCACAGTAGTTGATATTTTAAGAATCGACTTCCAAAATACATGGATATCGGATAGACATTTGTTTAAAATTGAACATAAATTTAAATCAAATCAAATATTGACTGACTCAAAAAACTCAAACTGGAGCTCAACTTGACGATACAACATCGAGCTCGAACCCAACTTATTTAGCTTGCTTATGCTAAATATGTACTGTTTCTTTTAACTCGTTTAGTTAGTACTCGTTTAACATGATGTCCCCATGATTGGGCTTAGGATCAGGATCGCTGGGACTCATACAAATCTAGTTCAGCTGTTGTTTTTCAGCAGACTCTGTTTGACAGAACCATGAGCTCAGTACTAAGTGTGAAAGGTCTCTCTAACGATAGCAACAAATTAAGATCAAGTGGCACTAGCCAGGCAAGGTTGGTTCAGACCAATTACATGGCCAGGCTAGATTTTCTAGCTAGTCTTTCTAGCAATTTGCTTTCATGTTGGCTTTCTTGATTTCATACACATAAAGCTGCAGTTGAGGGTTTAAAAGAAGAAATCCAACATTTTTCGCACAGTGGTAAAAATGTACAGTTCATTAAGTACCTCGGTTGTTGCTGTGGCTTATATATATGTACATAAATATATATGTGTGTGTGTGTGTGTGTGTATGTATAACAGTAGAACTCGACCCCATTTGCAATCTGCTTGCCGACAGAAGGACAGCAAGTTGTAGAAATTAAAGGAAAATAAGAGAGGAAAGCTTCAGCTTTGGAAGCTTTTTTGATCAGTGTGTGAAGGGTGTGGAATAGTTGGGTCTGATTTTAACCCAGATGTTTATCTTGAACAAATTTAAGTGTTTTTTCTTTTTGACGAAAATAAAGTTCATGCAATGCACGGGATTGTTTGCCAATTATGTATTGTGGTCCATACCGCTGTCTACAAACTACAAAGTCTATTTTTTCTTTTCATTTTTGCTTGGATCTTGATGGCTGGGGCAAGCCAGGCGTGTTATACATTCACTTGCTGTCACTGAATTTTGGCCATATTATAATCAAGTAAATTGCTGAGAAACATGTGATCCAGCAGGGCCTGCTTCCTCATAAAACAACCGATGCCAAAAGCCTCATATGGACATGTTGGTGTGATTTCTTAGAATCTTACACTTTGGAAAAAGTTTTATAATTTCAATGCTTTCATATATCCATCTGAGTTAAAAAACACACTGTAAAATGCATGAATTATAAATTATTCAACTATAAGCAGTTTCCAATTTTTTTTCAAACATCTCATATAATTTTGAAGAAATGTGTATAGTGCTAGCAAGTGCATCTTCTTAAAAGTTAAGAATGTAGGCACATTTTCAGACTACGGGTTTGTGTTTTAAATTTATGAAGATCATTAAATGCATATTAATGGCCTAAATGTGAAAACCTTTGAAGGCCGCTCAAATAATGGCCAACTTGGGATTTTATCATATCAGCTAATAAATCAGGGCCTTTGTGCATCAATTGATGGATTGAAAACAAAATAATATTTAAAATTGTTTTTAAAAATTTTCTTAAAGGAAAAAGGTAACTTTTAGTATCTGTACAGATTCAAGCCAAAAAAGGACATTGCCTTCTATTTGGCCCAAATAGCATCAGATTTATCATTTATACATGGTACCTGCTGGTATTCACAAAATTGATCTTTGTTTTCAATTACAAAAAAAAAAAAAAAAATCGTAGAGTTGGTCATCAATTTGAGGAAGTTAAAAGAGGTAGACAAGACTCCGTTGATGCATAAAAGGTATGCCAGTTCAGTTCAACAACACTTCAATTTACCGGACCGAAATCAAACAAGAGGGAGAGGGAGAGGGAGAAAGAAGAGGCAATGAATGGAAACACACATATTTAACCAAAATAATTAATTAGAATTTGTCACTAATTTTCAGTAACATTATCTATATATGTCTAGTCTTTCCCCAAGATGGTCCGTTAACTCCTGCAGCAGATGGAGTGCTGGACATGAGTCGATTGTCAACGATTGAAGGTTGGAGAGGCAGGCGATCTGTTGCTGTGCATCGGTGGGACATGTAGTTTCATTTTGTTGTTGTTGGGGAGTAATATTATTCACGTTCACCAGAGACTTCAGATTGGGGAAATCCCAAAGCGATAGCCCTCTCAGTTTCGGGAGGCATTGCCAGTGGCCTCCCAAGCTAATGTCCTTAGAGAAAGAGTGTAGGTGAAATTCCTCCAGTTGAGAGAAACCCCACACCCACTGGGGCACCCTTCCCCATTTGACCTCCTCATCAACATTATTGCCTCTCAAATACAGACATGTAAGGGAGGGTAGAAATGTGGGTACTTGTGATGGCAATGGCGATGGAAGTAGTACTGCTGATTCTGAATCCAACCCCAACTCAATGAGGTTAGGTAGTTGCTAAAGCAATTTCCATCCCAATCTTGCACTTGGGCAATTCTGAATCCAACCCCAACTCAATGAAGTTAGGTAGTTGCTCAAGCAATTTCCATCCCAATCTTGCACTATCAATGAGGTTAGGGAGCTGCTTCAAAATGTTCAGGTCAGACAACCACAACCTCCTTACAGCTGGCATGTGATCATCAGCTACTTGCTCTACCCTACCACATCCCTTCACCTCCAACGACTCCAATGCAGGCATGTTAGCGAGTCTTCAGCTTTTCACATCTCACGACTCCAATGCAGGCAAGTCACCAATCGTGTTGAGCCCATCACACTCCCAAATCTCCAAGGACTTCAGCAAAGGCATGCTCTGTAATTCACACAATGTTGGGCAGTCGCTGACCCCCAATTCTTCCAATGATTTAGTTCCTATCACTGTTGCCCTTGATGGGCAACTTAGCAGCCATACTGTTCGCAGCTTCCCATAATTCGTGTCCGAATACCATGCAGGCCTATCTCCTGTATAACACCAAATTTCCAACCTCTCTATGCCATGTGGAGGTTTCAAAGCCTCCAGCAAACGCTTCTGTTCAGAAGCACTACCAACTTTATCATCCTCTCGCACCTCGAAGTCAAATTTCACCTTAATTAGTTCATTCTTCTCCTTAAGCTCTGCTTTCTGTGCATCAATTACTTTCACCCTTCCCCCACCCAAACCTTCTATTTACAATTCCCCCTTTAGTTTATTCAAGTCTTTTATTTCCTTAATATTGCATCCTCTTGTATCCCCCTTGTCATCGCATACCATAAACCTATGCAAGGTTCGTAAATTAGTAAGCTTCTCCAAGCCTTCAGCTACAAATCCCAATTCTCTGCATCTTTCAGGCAAAGATACCTCAAGTTGCACACTTCGCCTATTTCCTTGGGCAACTCTCCAATTCTGCTATTACTTAAACCAATGTTTGCAGGTTACGGAGTCTGCCGATTGAACTGGGCAACCGTCTCACATGAGAATGGCTTTGATCCAAATATTTTAGAAGTGCAAGGTCTTCAATGGACTTTGGCAGCTCATCGATCTGACATTCCCTCAATGACAACACTCTCAACTACTTGAAATTGGCTAAGTCTTTAGTATAAACCAAAGGCAACTCACTCATAATATTGTGCACAACTTATTTGCTGCTCTTCAGGCATTATGCTTTTGCACTTCTGCATTGTCGACACCAAGTAATGACAGATGGTGGGTGTGCTCAGTAGCAGAGGCATGACTATATTCCTTTCCACCTATATATAAGGCAAGGTCATGCAAAATGTCATGCAATTTGAGATCCTTATATTCAGTTTCTTCAATCATGAACCGATTTATCAAGTCACTAATCCATTGGTTAGCAGTCACTTCCACATCAACGGCTTTCTTTTGGTCAATCAATCCATGTGCCATCCATTGCATGACCAATCTATCCATTTTTATATCATGATCCTTTGGATAAATGCAGCTGTTGATAGATTGTGGGTTTCGGGTTCGGATCCATACCCGACCCACCTTGTAGCCCGTTTTGGGCTCTACTTAAGTCATGTAACCCTAATCCTTAAGTGTTAATGATAATCTTAAGAAAGAGAGGGTCTGGCTGCTAGTGGGCACCAACTCCTCCTCATTCGTGGTTTTTTCTCCCTCGTGTAGAGGGTTTTTCCACGTTACATCGTGATCATTGTTTCTCTTCGTCTTCTTCTTGCTCGTATTTCTACATGGTATCAGAGCCGTGAAGTTCCGGCGTTTCTGGTTTGTCTTTTGCCCGTGTTGGAGGAGGATTCGCCCCGCACTGTTCATCGTCTCGCCCGACACTGTTCATCGCCCGTGCCCGACGCCCTTGCCCGACGCCCTTGCCCGACGCTTGTGCCCGACGCCCGTGCCTGACGTCCGTGCCCGACGCCTGAGCTTCGTCTGTCGCCCCGCCGCCGTCTCCGCCCAGCGCCGCCCTGATCAGCGCCGCTCAGGATTCCGCCGTCTCCGCCTAGCGACGACCGGCCCAGCGACGCCCTGATCAGCGTCGTTCCTGTTCAGTCGCTTCCGCCCAGCGTCGGCCTGCCCAGCGACGCTCTGTCCAGCGGCGTTCCTCTTTGTCATCCGACGCATCGCCCACCGCCGTGTTTTTTTTTTCCGGCGGTCTGCTTCCGCTGGTGCGCCGCTCTGCCTGGTTCTGGCGGTCTGTTTCCGCCCAGCACCGCGCCGTTCTGCTTCGTTTTTTCTCTGGCGCTGCCTCTCTGTTGCTCTCTCTTCTGCCGATGAGGTCTAGGCGTCCTCCGTTTTGTCCGTTGCCTGCTCTCTGCCTTTTTTGGTGTTGTATTGTGCTGTTGCTCCCTGCTGCCCTTGCTGCCTACTGGGCTTCACCCGTAGCTAGACTGGTCTGTGATTATGGCAGCCTCTTCCTCGTCAACCGTCAACACCAATCCCACTGAAATAGGGGCTTTTAGAACTGAGAATGTTCCCATGCAGGTCATCACTCTTCGCCTCACCAAGGATAATTATTTCTCGTGGTCGCCTGCTATGACCATGGGGATTGCTGGCCGTGGTCGCATGGCCTATATTGATGGGAGCAACCCCGAACCAGCAAGAACAAGTGATGTGTGGCATACTTGGTTTCTTGAGGATAATCAAGTGAAAACTTGGATTGTCAATTCCGTTTCCGCCGATATTCAGCCCCTTATCCTTCGGAAGAAGACTGCTAGAGACATGTGGGTGGTCCTCGAGCAAATGTATGGCCAAAAGAAGACCGCAATTCGTACTTACCAAGTAATGAAGACAGTCTATGGCATTCGACAAGGGACCTCGTCTGTTGCAGAGTACTATGGGGCTTTGAAAGCCAAGTGGGAAGAGCTTGACTATCATTCTGATATTCCTTGGCATTGTCCCCATGATCAGGCGCTCTATGTTGCTCATGAATGGGAAAACAGGGTGTTCCTATTTTTAGCAGGTTTAAATGATGAGTTTGAAGGTGTTCGAAGCCATATTTTGAATTCAGGGGAGGTGTCCAGTATTGAAGATGTGTACTCCTGTGTTGAAGCGGAAGAACAGAGAAGGCTTGTTACAAAAGAAGGGAAGAGGGAACTTGTGCCCTATAACGAGAGATCTGCCCTCATGAGTCGTGGTCCTGGCGGCCCATCTAGGTCTCTTCGCCGGTGCACTCACTGCAAGAAGACAGGTCACACTGTGGATTATTGCTGGGATCTTCATCCAGAAAAGAAGGGGAACAGAGGGAGATCTTTGACTGGGAGAACGCCCGTGTCTGAGGTGCAAGCCTCTAGTGGAGAAAAAGTCTCCATTTCTGCTGACCAGCTTCGTGAACTATGGGCTTATTTGGGCAGGCTCGATGTCAACAAGACTGAGACCTCAGAGGGAACTACAGCTAATCATGCTCTTGCTGCTATTGGCAATCAAGGTAACTCTTCTGTGGGGGAATGGATTGTCGATAGTGGTGCTACTCATCACATGACAGGTAATCCAAAATTGTTTCATGAGTATAAGTTGTCCTCGGGAAGGGAACGTGTTTCTCTTGCAGATGGTTCCTCTACCTGTGTGGCTGGCGAAGGCACTCTGTCCTTGTTGGACAAATTTCATGTGCAGGGCGCTTTACATGTTCCCCAGTTTCCTTTAAATCTCTTATCAGTCAGTAGACTTACTAAAGAATTGAATTGTGAACTTATATTCTCTGTCGATCGTTGTGTTTTGTAGGACTTGGTGACAGGGAAGAGGATTGGGATTGGTTTAGCTTCTGATGGATTATATCGTCTTCCCATACGTGTGGCTACTGCTCTGTTGACAGCGATCCGCAAGACAGATAAGAGAAGAGAAGATTGTCTTCAGTCTTTTATGTACTGGCATGAACGTTTTGGGCATTTACCTTTTGGGATTTTGAAACATTTGTTTCCAGACTTGTGTTCCTCCTTTGATGTGTCTTCCATTTCTTGTGATGTTTGCCAGTTTGCCAAACATGTGAGGGCTTCGTACCCTCTTTCTTCTAGTTGTGCTAATGAAGCTTTTTCTCTGATTCACTCTGATGTATGGGGACCTTCGGGCATTCATACCCGTCAAGGTTTCCAGTATTTTATCACTTTCATTGATGATTTCTCTCGTGCTACATTTATATACTTGTTAAAAGACCGCAGCGAGGTTCCTCGAATCATCGAGACATTTATTCTTCTTGTGCATACCCAGTATGGTGCGAATGTTAAAACTTTCAGGTCCGATAATGCCCGTGAGTACATGTGTCGGCCTGTTGAGGAGTTTCTTAGACAACGGGGGATTGTTCACGAGACATCCTGTAGTTACACCCCCCCTCAAAATGGGGTAGCTGAAAGGAAAAATCGTCAACTTCTTAATGTCACCAGGGCTCTTTTGTTCAGAGAAATCTTCCTAAACACTATTGGGGTGATGCAGTTCTTACTAGTGCCTATCTTATTAACCGCATGCCCAGTCGTGTTTTGAATGGTAGGACTCCCCACTCGTTGCTTCCTGGCAGTCGTCCACCATTTCCTCTTCCTCCTCGTGTTTTTGGTTGTGTATGTTTTATCCATGATCACAGTCCAAATGTCAAGAAACTTGATCCTAGGTCTATCAAAGGTGTCTTTGTTGGATACTCCCCTACGCAAAAAGGATACAAATGTATTGATCCTATTATTGGTCGAGCTTATGTTACGAGGGATGTTACCTTCTTGGAACATGCCTCTTACTTTGGTGCGAATCCTCTTCAGGGGGAGCAGTCTGTGGGCAGGGAAGAGTATTCTCAGAGACAGGAACTTCAGTTTATAGATTTTTTGGACTACAAGAAAACAGAATCACTTAATACTGTTGATGTGCCTGAGAAGGAGGAAAGGGGTGACAATAGCATTGAGAAGGAAGGCCCTCAGTTGTTTAGACAGTTCTACTCTAGACGAGGTACTCGGACAGAGGTGATGACTTGTGATGCTAGATCTACTTCCAATCCCAATGCCACTCCTTCCCTGGATGAACCAAGTCCAAACGAGGAGACCGTGGAGACCCATGATGAGGTTGAAAAGAAGAATGACGATCTTCCCATTGCCCTGAGAAAGGGTGTCAGGTCATGTACTCAACACCCCATTGGTAATTTTGTTTCTTATTCCAGACTTGGGAAAGATTACAAGTGCTTTGTTTCTACTCTTTCTTTGGCTGTGATTCCCAAGACTGTCGCTGAAGCTCAAAGTGACTCCAAGTGGGCCGATGCAATGAAAGAAGAAATAGATGCCCTAAGAAGAAACTTGACATGGGAAGTGGTGAAGATTCCTGAAGCCGCTCATCTAGTTGGATCCAAATGGGTGTATACCATCAAGTACAAACCAGATGGGAGTGTTGAAAGATATAAAGCTCGACTTGTGGCCAAGGGGTTTAGCCAGAAATATGGAATTGATTACTTGGAAACCTTTGCTCCTGTTGCGAAAATGAAGACTGTGAGGGTGGTTATATCCCTAGCTGTGATGAAGGAGTGGAAGATGTATCAACTGGATTTTAAGAATGCATTCCTCAATGGTGACCTCGAAGAAGAAGTATATATGCATATGCCTCCAGGATATGAAGAACCAAAAATGTGTTGTAAGCTGAAAAAGGCATTGTATGGACTTAAGCAATCGCCCAGAGCGTGGTTTGAACGACTGAGAAGAGTGATGATACGTCATGGATACAAACAAGGAAATGGAGATCACACTCTGTTTGTGAAGAAGAAGGAGAGCAAGGTTACTCTCCTGCTCGTCTACGTAGATGACATGATTGTTACTGGAGATGATGAGGAGGAGATTATCAAGCTAAAAGGGTTACTGGCTACAGAATTCGACCTCAAAGATCTTGGAAAACTAAGGTATTTTCTTGGTATGGAGGTTGCTAGGTCTAGTACTGGTCTTGTACTAAACCAAAGGAAATATACATTAGACCTGCTGGAAGAAACTGGTAAATTGGGATGTAGACCTACTCCTACCCCTTTTGACACTGGGCACAAGTTGAGTCTTAGAGATGGAGAGCCTCTCTGTGAAGAAGACAAGGGAAGATATCAACGTTTGGTTGGGAAGCTAATTTATCTTACCCTCACGAGACCTGATATCACCTTTGCGGTGAATGTTTTGAGCCAATTCATGCATGCGCCAACCGATGCACATCTGAAGGCTGTGGACAGAGTGCTATGCTACCTGAAGAAAAATCCTGGTAAGGGACTCCTGTATGTGAAACAGGAGACTGTGGAAATCGAGGGCTATTCTGATGCGGATTGGGCAGGTTGTGGTGATACCAGACGATCCACTACAGGGTACTGTGTCTACTTGGGAGGAAACCTTGTTGTATGGAGGAGCAAGAGACAGGATGTTTGCTCTAGATCCAGTGCAGAGGCAGAATATAGGGCAGTTGCTATGGGAGTGTCAGAGTTATTATGGTTGAAGATATTGCTGACTGACATTGGAATAGAGATTGAAGGACCTATGAAGATGTATTGTGATAACAAGTCTGTAATCAACTTAGCCAACAATCCTGTACTTCACGACAGAACAAAACATGTTGAAATTGATCGTCACTTCATTCGGGAAAGGATTGATGCGAAAGAGTTGATCTTACCTTACATGAAGTCTGAAGACCAAACTGTTGATGTTCTGACGAAAGCTCTTCCTTCAGCTTCATTTGAGAGGAATGTATCCAAGTTGGGCATGTTTGATATGTACGCCCAACTTGAGGGGGAGTGTTGATAGATTGTGGGTTTCGGGTCCGGATCCATACCCGACCCGCCTTGTAGCCCGTTTTGGGCTCTACTTAAGTCATGTAACCCTAATCCTTAAGTGTTAATGATAATCTTAAGAGAGAGAGGGTCTGGCTGCTAGTGGGCACCAACTCCTCCTCATTCGTGGTTTTTTCTCCCTCGTGCAGAGGGTTTTTCCACGTTACATCGTGATCATTGTTTCTCTTCGTCTTCTTCTTGCTTGTATTTCTACAGCAGCAATATACAAAACAAATCTTCAAATAATGTGCCAAGTCATCGTAGCTCAGCATGAGACCAGGAAGAACGCTACCACATATTTCAGAGGATGATGATGTTGAGGAAGGCATCTTCCATTCCCAGATCTCACTCTTCTCATCGGTTTCCCAGTCGTCTTTCGTCTTCATTTTTGTACCCATTAAGGCTCCTACCGTCTGAACAACAAGTGGCAACCCATCACATTTCGCCACTATTTTCTCCCCAATACGTTTCAAATGGTGACTCTCTAATTCATGTTCTTGTTTCTTTGCCACACACAGAAACAAGCTCCAACTTTCATCGAAAGACATTTGTGGCAATTTATGAATTTTAGCACCAATCGCTTGGGAGACTTCTACCTTTCTATTGGTGATCAAAATCTTGCTTTCCTTTGCACCTCCCAACAGGATGGCTGCTAAGTCTCCCCACCACCCATCTAATTCACATAGATCATCTAAGATCAATAAGAACTTTCTCTTTGACAGCTTACTCCGTAATCGTGTGCACAAATCACACAAGGAAGTGGTACCCTTAAGTTCTCTGACCGATTCCTTGCATATCTTTTTCATCAAACCCATACGATTTGGCTTCTCTGAAACACAAACCCACCACCTGCGGTTCCCAAACTGTTCTTTGACTTCATTAAAAACCATTTTTGCAATAGTTGTTTTCCCAATCCCACCTTGACCTACAATGGATACAATAGAAACACCATCTTTTCCGAGCGCACTACTCTCATTGAAGCCATCAAACAAGAGTTCTTTTACTTTCTCTTTATCATCTGCCCTACCCGTGGGTGGTTGTGCAGTACCTATGAGATGTGTTATCTCTCGAGAATTGTCATGTTCACCACCAATAGGAACCTCACTCTTAACTTTTGGTGTTGTGTTGTGCAAATCCATCATTTTCTTATGTTGTTCCATTTCATTAAGCCTTTGGTTGATCTTTTTAATTTCATTCCCAAGTTGGTAAGATTCAGATACATGTTCCTTAAAGCAAGGGCACAGAGTGGTCCAAGGCTTCCTTACCTTGTCCCTTTTGCATAGTGCAATTGTGGTTTGGTATCGTTCGATGATGTCCTGGGCATCATTGAAAACATTCTTCAGCTCTCCCTCCAGATCTCTGTTGTGCTCATTGCTGAAAAAGGGCTTCTGATCTGTGACTTTGAGGGCCTTCTGAAAGCATCTGAACTTCTCCTAGAGCACCTCGAGATCATCTTTGGCATTCAAGATGAGATCCACCTTTTCTTCCAACAAGCTGGCTACAGCCCCAACAGAATAGAAATAGGTGTTTGCACAAGGGTGTCGATTACTGTTGTCATCTCCTCTGTTCTTTTTTTCTTGGTAGAAGAAAGAGCTAGCAGAGGAAGACAACTAGAAATCTGAAAATGGAAGGAGAGGAAGGCAAAGGAAGGCCAAACAAATTTAGGTCCACCACTGCTTAAATCTGAAAATGGAAGGAGAAGGAAGACAAAGGAAGTGCTCTACAGGCTGGCAAGGTCCATGATTGGTGCTAAATAAATCCATAAAAATTCCTGAACCACAAACTTCTACATCACCTACACTTCCTCTTTCTCACGTTTGTGCGATTTATAATTGTATTACGTAAAAAGTTTGGATGCATGATTTTTTTTTTCAAAATCCAAAATTTTGTTTAGCCCATCCAATTTTCGTGACCTGACCATTGACTAGAAGTACAACTTGTTCGTGCCGTGAGGGAATGCCATCAACCTTGCCAAACTCAAGGCTGGTCTATTGTGAAGAGACAAAGATGATGATGTCCCCATGATGACCATTACAAAGTGTTTCATATGTAGACTTATGATCAGGATGTCTGGGGCTCATACTAATCCAGTTCAGCTGTTGTCGTTCAACAAGCTCTGTTTGACAGAACAATGAGCTCAGAACGGGATGTGAAAGGTCATTCTAACAATGGCAACAGAGCATGATCAAGTGGAACTAGCCATGCAAGGTTGGCTCAGACCAATTACATAGCCAGGACTAGGTGTTGTTACTAGTCTTTTCAGCTATTTCCTTTCAAGTGGGCGTTCTTGATTTCATGCATAGAAGGCTTCAGTTGAGGGTGTAAAACGAGTGACGCAAGAAGCAAGTCCAACAATATCCCCAAAAGAAAAAAATTGTTCTTCCAATCAAACTCTCATTTTCACACAGTGGTGAAATGTACAGTTCATTAAGTACCTCTGTGGCTCTCTCTCTCTCTCTCTCTCTCTCTATATATATATATATATATATATATATGTATATACTCTATATATGTATATATATAGATCTAGAGATATTAAAAAAACAGTAGATCTTGACCCCATCTGCAATCTGCTTGCCGACATATAATCACAGCAGTTGTAGAAATTGGAGCAAAAGAAGAGAGAAAAGCTTCAGCTTTGGATGCTTTCTGATAGGTGCATAAAAGGTCAGACTTTCACTCCCAGAAGTTTATCTTGATCCAATGAACAATGCTGGGAGGTAGGCTTTCTACCATTTATTAAGAAGGATTCATATGTACACGACAGAAGTTTATCTTGATCAAATTTAGTGTTTTCTTCTACAAAAAAAGTACAAGTATCGGCAATTAAGAAAAATAAACATTATAGGCTAAGTGCACTCATGCAGGGGTATACAAGCTAATAGAATATGAATGGTATTAAGTTCAAGACAAAACAATTAATAAATGGAGTTCGAACCAGTGAAAATGCTGTCAATTACATATTGTGGTTCATACGGATGTTGACAAATTCAATTTTTTTCTTTTCATTTTTGTCCACTTGTGTGTGGCTTAGCCTACCATCTTTAGATCCCTCGTATTTTATTTTCCTCTTGAAATCCCAATCAAGGAATCAAGAACAAATTGATAGTGGTCCCTCCTTTTTTTTAGACAGTGATTCATTTTTTTTATGAAATTACAAATTTTGGTAAATACCAATAATTTCAAAAATATGTCATAGTGTTATAGGAGAAATTATGGCCGTGGTGAGAATATAATGTCCATGATGGGTATTATATGAAAATGTAAATCAAATTCTTGAGAGATCGGTGAGTCCTTATGGTCTCTTATTCATCTAATATGTAGTTTATAGCCAGAATATTTCTTCTTTCAATAGAACCTGATTAGTTAAATTTAAATTTGATTCCACAAGGTATAGTAGCTAAATTGCATTTGAAGTCTGTTTGTAATAATCCTATACAAAATTGATCATTTGCAATTCATTCTGTCCCCACATATAGAGAAAACCCCAAGCGGCATAGCATCGTTGCCTGGACTGACAAGACAACGAAAGTTCACTGTTAGTTCATTTATTATGGGTGCTACTGCTAGGGACTGAAAAAGATTGATGGATGACACTTTAGTTGACATGTACTCTGCTCTCCACCCAGAACCGGGTTAGAGGAAAAAAGGAAGGAGCTGCAGCCTCCTCAGGGCATTCATATAAACTAAAGCAAAAAATACAGTTGTGAGATGAATTTAATCCAAACCATCAATCAGTAAAGAAAACACGGTGACAAGAGCGTCATTTTCATCAGGATAGACCAAGGGTATTCATATAAAATAAAGCAAAAAAAAGTAGTTGTGATATATATTTAATCCATAATATCTACCAGTAAAAGAGACAAAGTGATGAGAACATCATTTTCTTTACGATGGACAAAGGGTATTCATACAAACTAAAAGCAAAAAAAAAAAAAAAAAAAAAAAAAAAAAAAAAAGAAGACAGTTATGAAATGAATTTAATCCAAAGCATCCAGCAGTCAAAAAGACAGTGATAAGAGAATAATTTTAATTACAACAGACCCAGAAGAATGGCTGCAAGGTGCATGACAATGACACTGGACTGCTTAATTGGATGCCGGTTTTAAGCACTAAAAGAGTGCACTGCTCATTCATTGAAGAAGAAGCCCCTTTGACCCTTCTCTCTCTCTCTCTCTCTCTCTGTGTGTGTGTGTGTTTTCATTCTATATGGTGACTTCAACTGATTTGGTGACATAGCTTCCTTTTATTGCTGGAACATTGCCTAATTTCCATCTTTTGCCTGTCTGTGCAATTTATGGAGCAAGTTTGCTTAGCTTAACAACAAATGCATGGCGTGAAGCAGCAACCACAGTACTTTATATCTATTTCTTCAAACTTCCATCTGGCATTCCCTGATTCGTTTTCTCCTACTTTACTTCATATGTGTCAATGCATGCACGCATGCATCTGTTTATGTGTGTGTGAGAGAAAGAGAGATTGAAAAAGAGACAGAGTCAGAGTGAGAGAAAAAAAGGAAACAGTTGAGTGACCAAAAAGGAGTCCACCCATGAGGAATGAGATTCCTTCACCAAAGAAATATTGTCTCAGAGACCCTAACCACCTAAACTTTTCATGTTGACATGACACCCCTAAACTTTTTCCCCTCTCTATGTATCTTAAACTTCTTCTATATTCAACATTAATGGCACAACAAGGTTTAAATACCAAGTCAATAATAGATGGTAGAATTTCACTTTCTATTTCTAGCTGAAAATAAGTCCTTCACCTCATTCCCCACACTAATTTTGAAGTTCTTGACGTTTGAAATATACTGTTGTGCATCATCTTCATTCCTACGTTCAGTTAGCTGGTACCACAATTTTTTTGAAGCAGAAAGGACTCTCTTGCTTGGGAGTCAAGAGCAAACATTTCTTTAGGAGTACAAACGTTATTACACATTACTGTTAGTTGGTTGAATCAGTTCATGTGATTGAACCACATTCCCATTGTGTTCCCAACTTATACATGTTGTGCCACTTTATTACACACACACACACACACACACATATACATATATATAAATATAAAATATGAGAAATAGTAACTAGCATTTGGGTCAAATGGCTGCCCAT